>NW_028177742.1:0-15776 GCF_964030765.1 Micromesistius poutassou | reverse complement strand
ACAAGTTATCCAAACAGGCATATATTTCAATTTGTTTTGAATACCAAAATGCTTCTTGACAAACTACTCTGTGGTTTCACTCTCCATTTAGCTGCATCCCGCTTTAATGTGGCGTTGAGCGGCACGGCTATTCAGTCTACAACCCACTCAATCCGAGGGAAGGCTGAACACGCCATCGATGGGAACAGCGACCCTCAGTGGGAGCACAACAGCTGCAGCGCTACCGCCTATCAGACCAAAGCATGGTGGAGGCTGGAGCTGACTGGTGTGTACCGGGTGTCAGAGATCCAGGTCACTAATAGGAATGCCTATAGAGACAGGCTCAATGGCGTGGAAATACTCATCGGAGATTCACTGGCGAACAACAGCATCGACAATCCAAGGTGAATCACTGGTGGCACCAGTGGCGGCTGCTGGTCTTTCAAAGAGGGGATGCTAATTTTCGGCCTACATCATATAAATTGTCAATTTATCTATAAGTAAATTCTGCTCTCTGTTCCTTTTCAAGGAAATGCTCTGTAGGCCCTGTCATACCAACTAGCTGTATTTTACAGTGACTTGACCAGTGTCCTCTCAATAGACAGCAGAGCTAGGCTGCTTAAACAGCCATGGCCCATTGTGTTATGGGTGTAGGACTTGAGCCTCTTTTGTGACATATTTCAGCCGTAATATCCTCACATAGCCACAGGGAGCAGCACCGAGCACATACAATAGTTAAGAGGTAATATCCTCACATAGCCACAGGGAGCAGCACCAAGCACATACAATAGTTAAGAGGTAATATCCTTGCATGGCCACAGGGGGCAGCACCGAGCACATGCAGTAAAGCTGCAACACTTGCACATAGTCAAGAGGGGGAAACAACGGACACACAGATGAAGTGAGCAGGTTTAAACGTTGTAGAAGAAGCCTACTTTTACCTGTCTATTTAAGCACCATTTTCAGCTTTGGAAGGGATCGCCACAAGCCAGAGAGATTGCCACAAACCAGAGGAGGAATCGCCACAGCAGAATCTCCCGGGAAAGGTTATGGCTAACCCTAACCCTAGGGCTAACCCTAACCCTGCCCTAGCCGTATCGTTAGAATCTCGTTAGAATCTCTTTGGCGGCGTATCGTAGATATAAAGCTTAGAGACGCTCCGCGCATGTTATACACAATTGCTCTCCTTTTGTTTCGTAGACAATAGACTAAAACCTTTACCAAATAAAGTCAGTTAAAAGCGATCCTGTCTCGGCGACCTTTCCTGGATTAAAAATAACGTAACACTTTAAACAGGAGAAGCTCCTTTCTATACCTGTAGATGTAGCTCCAATTGTTGCCACTAATGAGAACAGTTGTAAAGCTGAGGCATTGCACTGTCCAACTACATGTCTTTAAGGAACACCAAGAAATCACACAGCTTTCCCCTGCCACCCTGCAAGTCCTGATCTGAATACAGGACTTGAAGTTCAGACCTCAGGTTCCCTGAATCAAAGTGATGGCTGCCAACTACCAAAGCCACCAGCTACTGGATTCTGGTCTCTGATACCTTCACCAGACTACTGCATCTTCTCTGTCTCTTTTCCTCAGGTGTGCCATCATCAACGATGACCCAGGCTGCTTGACTCAGACTGTCAAGTGTTGGGGAATGGAAGGAAGGTTTATCAATTTCTACAGGTCCTCTGATGAAGCAAGCTACCTGCAGTTGTGTGAGGTCAAAGTGTACGGAGGTAGGAACCCCGACCATCATTACATGATCATCAGAGGGGGGATGGGTGTACCAGTATCATCAGAGGGGGATGGGTGTACCAGTATCATCAGAGGGGGATGGGTGTACCAGTATCATCAGAGGGGGATGGGTGTACCAGTACCAGTGTTGGTAAAACATCAGTGGTCAAACGTAAAATGCTGCTGTTCCTTATAGCTCAACTAGTTGAGCATGGCATTAACACGGCCAGGGTCAGGGGTTGGTCTCCCACTACCTGTTATACTAATGTAGGCACCAGCAGTATTGTAAGACGCTTTGGGTAGAAGCATCCAGCAAAGTACAATCTGCATACAGTGTTTTCAACCTGAAAGACGGAACACGAGGGTACTGCAGGTGGTACTCGTACCACTGGTGGTACACGAGGGTACTGCAGGTGGTACTCGTACCACTGGTGGTACACGAGGGTACTGCAGGTGGTACTCGTACCACTGGTGGTACACGAGGGTACTGCAGGTGGTACTCGTACCACTGGTGGTACACGAGGGTACTGCAGGTGGTACGGTGGATTTTATTCTTGAAATAGACAAATATACAATAAAATAATAAAATGTAAATATATTATAAATATTCAGTTAATAAAGTCTTATGGTTTGTTATTATTTCCACTGATGTTTTGTTGCTATGGGAGGGAGGGAGCATAAGCAGCATAGCTAACTTCTTCTTTCCACTGTTTCCCACTGGCCATGGCCTTTTTGCAGCAATACTTGTGTATAACGGACTGTTGACAGAATTGAATTGAATTGAATTTCTGTATTTTTCAGAGTGAAGTATAAAAGTAAGTGGTCCTCTGTATGGTCCAAGACAACTCAAAGCCCTTCAAAACATTTGAGTTCAAGTGGGCTGAGATTTCTGTGAGAAAGTAAAGTGTCTGAAGGTGTTGTTTATGCATTTAAACACATCCCACACTGACTGGTGATTTAGTGTTAAAAATAACTATACATTTACATTTAGGGCATTTGGCAGACGCTTTCATCCAAAGTGACTTACAATAAGTATATTCTTCAAAAGAAAGAGTCATTATATTGCAATCAGACGGAAAAAAACTGATACAAAATAACACTTTTGTAAATGTAAAAGTGTCTGCTAAATGTCTTAATAGTGGGTAGGGTTAAGGTGTCTGCTCAAAGATACATAAAGGGATACTGACAGGGTTGAGAGTAGAAATCCCTCTCCACCACACTGTCTTTTGGTCCCCCAGAGTTAGGGCCTGCTCCACCCTCCATCAGCATTCAGGGGATGGGGAGGAACATCACTCTGGTGGGGAGGCGGCTGTGCTGGTCAGACGCCCTGCTCTACTGCAGAGACTTTCACTGGGACCTGCTGAGCCTCAGGGACCCAGAAGACCAGGAGATGATTGATGAGCTGGTGGCTCGCGCCCCCTTCCCACTAACCAGCCACCTCTGGGTGGGCCTGCGCAGGTACTGGCCAGGCCTGAGTGTCTATCAGGCAATCTTATCATCATCTGGTCATCGTCCATCATTATGTCTTGTGAAATACCATGAAAATAACAAAAGCTAAATATTTGGCCACATTATTCTTCCTTCAAACCAGCTAACTCTTTAATCTATTTCAATGTTGGTAGGTCCCTTTCAGGAAGCTCCTGGTTTTGGATGTCCGGTGACCCGATGGACTTCACCCAATGGGACGAAGCCTCACACCATTCCAGCCCCTGTGGGGGCGTGTCCAGTGTGGAACCTTCCACATGGAGGCAACGCTCTTGTGACGAACATCTTAACTTCATCTGTTTCACAGGTAGGTGTCCAGCCTATAGAGCCATTAACACGTCCTTATAAAGCCAAATATGCTTAAACTTCTGCAAAGGCGTGCACCAGATTGCATGTTCTACCTGCACAAGGGAGTCTCAGATAATATCTTGATGAAGAATCTCCTTTTACAGTCTACTTGTAAACATTTACAAACAGATGGAAATAGTAAGAGGATCAAGCTTCCTGTTTGGAAAAATAAAAGTCCTCATAAGTACTACACTCAACCTAGGGATGTGAATGAGTGTAACCAGCTGTAGGTAATTTACGCCACTTTCATTAACCTTCTTGTGTATATAAATTTTTCTGCAGGTCAGACAGAGGGAGTGAAGAAGTTGCACTTCTATACTTCCACAAGAGAGAATCAAATTCGCTGCACCTAACTTGGCCTCACTGGGGAGCATAGCTGCTGATTCCGACGATGTCCAACATAGTGAAGCTTCTGAATGCTATAGCTCAGAGTGTCTGTGGTAGTTGGCTTGTTCTGTATTCATTCATTGTCATTTTGGGCATTTGGCCACATTTTGTGCTAGCAAAGCATATATGATACATTTATTTAGTACATAATCAATTCACTTCTTTATGAGTAGATGTAGTTGTGGAGATTGTAAGTTAAAGATGGTATCAAAAGACTATATAAAGTATCTGTTGGTTTTTGTCTCTCTGTCTGGCTTGGATGATTTAGAAATGATACACAAAAGTAGGGTTTAATCTCAAACTTTGATTGATATGGTTGAATTGAGGGAATTGAAGATGGGGTTATATTTATTTATTGATTTGGATGTTCAAGGAAGATACACCATTTTAGACTGTGAAGTTTAACACATGTTTTCCAGTCAATCGTATATCGTTTCCAGTCAATCGTTGTTTTCAATGTTGGTTTGCTAGTGTAATTCTAATATCACTGACCCGAAGACCAATAATTCGACTGTATAAATAAATGACATCATTTGCCCCGCTGTAGTTAGCCCATCCAGACAGCCCTGCAACACATGGCCAGTCAAGGCAGCAGCCCAGGCCTCTGGTCTCCAGGATGGAGGGGGGAGGTGGCTTAGAGGCCACACTGGGAAGGTCAGGAGAGTGGGGCTTTTTTATATTTATTCTGAGTATGGTAAAATATATAATCCCTTGTTTTCATTGGGTACGGTAACCCTGGTCAGAGTCCAGCTTATGTAATTTTGGGTTAGTGGTTGTTAGTGGGGGGAAAGTAAACATCAGCCTCAATTTGGTGTTGGGGGTTTGTGGAGTGGGTGCCTCACCTGGCCCGAGTCAGACAGACTCTGGGGCTGGGTGACGCTACAAACCTGTTGTGCATTGAGTCATCAATGTGCACAGGTTAAGCCAGCCATCACCACACACACTCAGGGAGCTCTCCTACATGGCAACATGGATCACTATCTTCATGTCTCATTGTCAGCAAACTCTACAATAAACCGGCTTTAAACATTAACACCTTGTGTCTAGGTGTCTTTACAATAACTACAAACTTTAAAGTGATGTTTGGAATGAAGTCACACAACAGGAACTATGGGATCCAAACACACGTTTGGGTTGTGAGACCGGGTCAGTCCTCAGATTAATGGGCTCTATGCACGCAACACTTCCGCATTGGTCTCGGAATGCTTCTACAAATCTGGTTCCGCTGTTACACCGATTTCTGCGACCCACCGCAAAGTGTGACCCTAGGCGGCGCAGTTCTTTTTTTATAAACATGCACGAGTCTGAAGCTTCGACACAAGTCGTTCACGCGCGGAAACGTGCACAAGCTTCAAACGTAACATTTGTATCGTCATCCGTTTTTTTTTACCGGATACCGAAATAGCACGTTGATCCATAGTTAAGTTTTACGTTTTAAGCTTGTGCACGTTTCCGCACATGAACGACTTCATGCCTGTCTATGCTTCAAACTTGTGCATGGTTCAGAAAATGTTCAACAGCGCCCCCCTTGGGTCACACTTTGTGGTGGGGTCGCAGAATTCAGTGTCACACCGGAACCGGATTTGTAGAAGCATTCTGAGACCAATGCGGAAGTGCTGCGTGCATAGAGCCCATTCAACCTGTTGACCACTGATTGGTCAACGAGCAACAGGTGTGCAGCCTCACCCAGCCCCAGCGTCCAATCAGACTGACTCTGGGGGAGGCTGCTGAGACCAGACCAGACCAGACCAGACCAGATGAGACCAGACGAGACCGACAGACAGACAGACAGACATCTCTCTAGTCTAAATATCAAAGTTTGTGAGGCTTCCTCCTGTGAATGATTGAATGCCTCAGAGCAACTCTGAACTCGGCCTTCAGAAAACATCTGTTCACTATGTATTAGCTGATGATAAACATCTGTTCACTGTGTATTAGCTGATGATAAACATCTGTTCACTATGTATTAGCTGATGAAAAACATCTGTTCACTATGTATTAGCTGATGAAAAACATCTGTTCACTATGTATTAGCTGATGATAAACATCTGTTCACTGTGTATTAGGTGATGATAAACATCTGTTCACTGTGTATTAGCTGATGAAAAACATCTGTTCACTGTGTATTAGCTGATGATAAACATCTGTTCACTGTGTATTAGCTGATGATAAACATCTGTTCACTATGTATTAGCTGATGATAAACATCTGTTCACTGTGTAAGGCTGCTGAGACCAGACCAGACCAGACCAGACCAGATGAGACCAGACGAGACCGACAGACAGACAGACAGACATCTCTCTAGTCTAAATATCAAAGTTTGTGAGGCTTCCTCCTGTGAATGATTGAATGCCTCAGAGCAATTCTGAACTCGGCCTTCAGAAAACATCTGTTCACTATGTATTAGCTGATGATAAACATCTGTTCACTGTGTATTAGCTGATGATAAACATCTGTTCACTATGTATTAGCTGATGAAAAACATCTGTTCACTATGTATTAGCTGATGAAAAACATCTGTTCACTATGTATTAGCTGATGATAAACATCTGTTCACTGTGTATTAGGTGATGATAAACATCTGTTCACTGTGTATTAGCTGATGAAAAACATCTGTTCACTGTGTATTAGCTGATGATAAACATCTGTTCACTGTGTATTAGCTGATGATAAACATCTGTTCACTATGTATTAGCTGATGATAAACATCTGTTCACTGTGTATTAGCTGATGAAAAACATCTGTTCACTGTGTATTAGCTGATAAGTACGCAGCTAATCAACGAAGAGCTCAGCTCTGTATTGCTATGTTAGCTGGAGATTTTTGGGAAACACTTGTACTTCAGCTGCTGCATCGTACAACTGGGCTCAGTAATAAGTCGGCAAAATGCTAACTTCCTGACTGTTTTGGGAAACGCACCCCAGGACAATACAAAAGCACAACTAAATTCCCACTAATCATATAAGTAGAACAACAAGCAAATTAAACCATGTTTATTAAACCTGATCATCCTAGAGCGCCCCCTCAGCCACACGTTTACTTGTCAACCAGGGGTGTGTTTCCCACAGTCAGGAAGTTAGCATTTTGCCGACTTATTACTAAGCCCAGTTGTACTATGTACTATGCAGGGGGTCTTCAAGGAAAAAAGGTTGGGAACCATTATTCTAAGGGGTCCTGCCCCCTGACGTGGGCCCAGTCTTCAGTCCCAGCAGGTCTAAGGGGTCCTGCCCCCTGACGTGGGCCCAGTCTTCAGTCCCAGGTCTCTAAGGGGTCCTGCCCCCTGACGTGGGCCCAGTCTTCAGTCCCAGCAGGTCTCTAAGGGGTCCTGCCCCCTGACGTGGGCCCAGTCTTCAGTCCCAGGTCTCTAAGGGGTCCTGCCCCCTGACGTGGGCCCAGTCTTCAGTCCCAGGTCTCTAAGGGGTCCTGCCCCCTGACGTGGGCCCAGTCTTCAGTCCCAGGTCTCTAAGGGGTCCTGCCCCCTGACGTGGGCCCAGTCTTCAGTCCCAGCAGGTCTCTAAGGGGTCCTGCCCCCTGACGTGGGCCCAGTCTTCAGTCCCTCCCGCTGGCTCTTCCTCAACTCACTGGTGGCTTGGGGGACAATAAGCTCTGACCTCTGGAGACGTTTCCTCCAACACGTCACAACAACAGTGGAGTCTCCATTCACCTCTTCATCAGTGTGTGGAGGGAGGATATTACCACACAACAGTGTCTCAATCTGTCAAATCCTTCCCTCTTTGTTATTCACATTATGTCTCCTCTTTGTGGATCCAGTCTTTACTAAAGGCCTTAGCTGTTCAACGACCCCATAACAGCAAGTTAATGAATAACCATTTGACCCAGTTATAAGATAACCTAAAGTAAATGATTAACTAATATCACTGACTATTAAGCCCAGTTATAAGATCTACACCTTAAACATTACAATTATATCAAATTTAGAGCAGTGAGGTACTCTGTGATTAAAATCAACTTATTATTTGAACTGATTTAAAACAGACATAATATACTACATGTGCTTATGAGATGAGCCATGTATAATCAAATAAAACAAATCCCTATACCACACATATGGGTTAACATAAAGATGTGACATGCATGAGCATAATGACAATCACATCACTTATACTTAGAGAATCAGTGTGTGTGTGTGTGTGTGTGTGTGTGTGTGTGTGTGTGTGTGTGTGTGTGTGTGAGGCACGTTTTTCTCAGGAAACAAAAGCTTTAAACCCAAACCAAAGTCACATGACATGGAGTTACTTCTCTCTTTCTGGAGACAAAGAACAACACCTTTCAAACTAAACTAACTAACTAAATAGCCAGACAATATTATCACCAATACATATTGGTGTAATGTAATTGACAGCATTTATTGGTTTATCTATTACACATATTAGCTGGCAGCTAGAGTTGGCAGCTAAACTAGATGAACAAATAAATGCTGTTAATAGGATTACAGCAACAAACTACATTCAACAACCTACATGTTGCTGTAAAAACATGCTATAAAACAAAACAAATGAGGATACACTACCTTCTAGTGTACAGCTTGACCACTCCTAGACATGTCCACTACCATCTAGTATACAGCTTGACCACTCCTAGACATGTCCACTACCTTCTAGTGTACAGCTTGACCACTCCTATGTCCACTATGCTACCTGCTGTATTCTACCTCTGTATGTTTATCTTTGTGATACATGTTGTTGTTGTATCTATATATGATATATGTTGTATCTTTATATGATTTATGTTGTATCTCTATATAAATTCTGATCTTTTTACAATATATGTTGTATCTTTATGATATATATGTTGTATTTTCAGATGATATGAAGAATAATGTGGCGTGTGTGTGTTTGCGTCCTTGAGTCTGTTTGTGAAATGATGGCAACTGATAAGATTAGAAGAAAAACATTTCCTGACACTGATGCTACAGACTGCAAGCTGATGATTGGTCAGAGTTAAAACACGTGACGTGGTTTCTCCAGCTGATATAGCGGAGCTGAATCCTGAGAGCAGAAGCAGTGAGAGCTGTCAGAGAGGAACCAGGAGGAACCTGAGGACACGTCTTTGGACCGGAGGGAGACCAGGAAGAGAAGAGTTGGTAGGTAGTTGGTCATATTTTCATGTATTATGTTCATGTATTACTGTCTGTGCACAAATGTATTACTGTTTAACTGTATGTGTGCGTATATGTCAATAATCAGGGAATAATAACAAGAATGCAAGAGACCAGTACTTGTTGTGCTTAAGTGTGTTCTAAACTCAACACCAGAGCCACAGTAGCAGTCATCACTTACTGAGCTGTTCTCAGTAGAGGTCTCCAGGTGTTTCTTCAAGACGGGGTGGGGGTGGGGGGGGGTTCTAGATAGATAGAGATAGATAGATGTATACTTTATTGATCCCCCGGGGGGGGGAATTCATTGAGGATGATACAGCATAACACAACATGAGGAGAGGGGAGGCAAAAAGATAAGACAACCCCCAGACGGTGCTCCTGTGGGGAGTACAGTGTGGGCACAGGAAAAACAACACCTCAGCAACATGAGCACATAGTCAGTACACCTCCAGCATGGAAAACACACGACCTGCAAAAGGGGGGGGGGGGGCGGACACAGACCGTTGCCAGACTGGGGGGGGGGTACAAAGCGGCGAAGGCGTGGGATGGGGGTACTGGGGGTACTGGGGGTGCTGGGGGGGGGGGTGAGAAGAAAAACATTTCCTGACACTGATGGTACAGATTGCAAGCTGATGATTGGTCAGAGTTAAAACACGTGACATGGTTTCTCCAGCTGATACAGCGGAGCTGAATCCTGAGAGCAGAAGCAGTGAGAGCTGTCAGAGAGGAACCATGGACACCATCTCTGAACCGTACCCTGGACTCTCTGAGGAACCTGAGGACACGTCTTTGGCCCGGAGGGAGACCAGCCAGAGAAGATTTGGTAGGTGCCCTTTTTTGAGCATTTAAAATAAATGAACCAGTAAAATAAATATTTTCATGTATTATGTTTATGTATTACTGTACTACTGTCTGTGTACGAATGTGTTACTGTATAACCCCCCCCCCCCCCCCGTCAACAATCCTGCCCAACCACAAACAAACACTCTCCACCCGCCCCCGTCAACAATCCTGCCCAACCGCAAACAAACACTCTCCACCCGCCCCCGTCAACAATCCTGCCCGACCGCAAACAAACACGCTCCCCCCACCCCCGTCAACAATCCTGCTCAACCGCAAACAAACACTCTCCACCCCCCCCCCCCCCATCAACGATCCTGCCTGACTGCAAACAAACACGCTCCCCCCCCCCTCAACAATCCTGCCCGACCGCAACCATCAATCAATCAGAGGGAGACAGCAAGTGCAGCTCGCAAGCGACCTCCCACACGAGCAATGGAATCATTTGACTTTATTATATGCCTTGTGATAGGGTTGCCTTGTGACGTGGCGTTTGATCGGTACATTTATTTTTAGAATTTTAAATTGCTGCAATAAATGATATTTTTAACATGTCTCTGTCTTTGCTGTTTAAATCTAACAATAGTCTACGAGTAATATATATGCGGGAACCACTGTTTTTGGGGTATTGCGAAATTGCACCAGCTGGACATTCAGTGGTATTGGATGACGTGTTTTAATAAAACACATCCAATACACGGAATGTCCAGCTGGTGACTCCACTGAGGCTATAGCAATGGGATCTTAGAATGCATCTTAGTGCTCTACGAGTACCCCTGGAGCCGTCGTTAGCTACAAGGGTTTTAACGATGTCGTTATGTAACGATGCTTTCTGGAAACGGTCTGAAAACTCTGAAACTCTGAAAACTGTGTTCTTAATTCAACACGAGAGCCACAGTACCAGTCATCACTTACTGAGGTGTTCTCAGTAGAGGTCTTCAGATGTTTCTTCAAGACGAGGGATTCTGCAGTCCGTAGGGAGACTGTCTGGACTGTGAATTATAGCCGCACAGTATGAATATATATATATCTGTGTGTGTGTGTGTCTGTGTGTGTGTGTGTGTGTGTCCTATTCCTGAACAGCTCTGAAGTCCTGCAACATTGTCTTTCTGATCTTCGGACTGATCCTCATCGCCCTGCCGTTCAGTGAGTCTAAATCATATCATCCTGAATACAATTAAAATAATAATAGAAGTAAAAATATAAATAGTATTATTGCTATTATTATTATTATCATTATTATTATTAATAATAATAATAATAATAATAATAATAATAATAATAATAATAAAAGCTGTGAGCAGCATTTAAGGTGCCAAGCATAAGCCGACCAATAAACCATCAAACCTAACCCTAACCATTAAGACCATAGACTAACCCTAACCATAACCTAACCCTAACCATTAAGACCATAGACTAACCTTTCCCATAACTTAACCCTAACCATAACTTAACCCTAACCATTAAGACCATAGACTAACCCTAACCATAACCTAACCCTAACCATAACCTAACCCTAACCATTAAGACCATAGACTAACCCTAACCATAACTTAACCCTAACCATAACCTAACCCTAACCATTAAGACCATAGACTAACCCTAACCATTAAGACCATAGACTAACCCTAACCATAACCCTAACCATTAAGACCATAGACTAACCCTAACCATAACCTAACCCTAACCATTAAGACCATAGACTAACCCTAACCATAACCTAACCCTAACCATTAAGACCATAGACTAACCCTAACCATAACCTAACCCTAACCATAACCTAACCCTAACCATTAAGACCATAGACTAACCCTAACCATAACTTAACCCTAACCATAACCTAACCCTAACCATTAAGACCATAGACTAACCCTAACCATAACTTAACCCTAACCATAACCTAACCCTAACCATTAAGACCATAACCTAACCCTAACCATTAAGACCATAGACTAACCCTAACCATAACTTAACCCTAACCATAACCTAACCCTAACCATTAAGACCGTGACGCAGACCATAAACCTAAACCTAACCCTAACCTAACCATTAAGTATAACCTAACCTAACCTGTAACCTAACCCAAAATGGCCAACTTTGACGTCACGCCACGGACACTCCCTTCAACTTAGTCACAAATTGTACAGCGTTCATTCAGCACCATTTCTTGACTGTACTGACCAATTTTGAAGCAGATCCGACACGTGTCCTGTGAATTTCATATTCATAACTATTACGGTCTCCGCAGAGCGGAAGTTTGTTAAAATTTGATGATTTTGAGCCTGTGGTGGCCATGTTGTTTTGTCAGTCGACTTCATTTTACTTGAGCAGTTGGAACTTTAGGCCCCAACAACCACTAAGTCGGTCCCGCTCAAATCAAACATTGCGTCTATGAACCGTGGCGATTTTAGTGACAGGCCACGCCCATTTAGATGCCGCGCCCTATTTGAAAATATGTCGACTTTATCTTGTTCAGAATTTGATTCTGAACAACTTTTGTATTGGAGTCAACATCATAGGAGTCCAACTTGATGCTGATAGGAGCAATTAACAAATTTTGCGGTTTAAACCACACCCCTTTTAGAAGTCAATGGATCATGGGTGCTTTAAACTTTATTGTACAGACTAATCTTTATGTCAGATTGAAGATAATGGTCCATAGATTATATGGGCTAAAGGACCTAAACCTGGGATCCTTAGGCAATTTACTGTTTTTAACTAAATTCAAAATAGCGGCAAATCTGGAAAGCGGAAGTCATAGGTTGTTGAGGCATATTTGTTCAGCATGAGGATATGCATGTGTGAACGTAAGTTTCATGAGTGTAGGTCAAACTGGTTACGAGATATGCTTGAGCAAAGTTTGCATTTTTGGACAGTTGGTATAGCGCCACCTTTGGGCCAATCAGTGTAATATTTGCTATATCTGTTAATCTTGGGTCAACCTCTACAGTTGCAGTAAATTTCATAAAAAGTGTGCGAGCGGTTTAGGCTGTGTAAGTCAAACGTGTCGGAATAATAATAATAAAACTAATGATTACAATAGGTTGCCTCGCACTTTGTGCTTGGCACCTAATAATAATAATAGTTACAATAATAATAATAAAAACAATAATGCTTAATTATTATAATAAAATTATAATGATAATAATTAGTATGAATATTAATTGTAAATTCATGTTTTCTTTCAGGGGGGATGGACTTTGTGTTTGGTTGGCTGTGGGTCCTGTCATGTTTAGAGACGATGTCGTTCTGTTTTGGAGCTCATTTCTTCTGTTCTCTTCTGTCCTGTCCTAGACTCAGCGACACCGTGGACCGAGGGGAGAGAGCACGTAATGGATGAACTCGGTAAACACCTACGTAGCTTATTTTTCTGCGTTGCACTAGTTTCAATTTGAGCTTCTAAATGTATTGCATTCTCCTCCACAGGGCCAGTTCTAGCTCTTTGGTAGCCCTAGGCGAGATTGAGTTTTGAGGCCCCCCCCCCCCCCCCCCCTTCCCATAGCGAGCGGAGCGTTGCCCTGTTAATTAACATTACTATAATAAACATCACTGAAGACACATATTAACTGATTTACCTTTACTTTGCTTAGCAGTTTTTTTACCCATAAACATACATAAACAACCTCCATACATAAATTAAAGATGCTCAATAATATTTTACATTAAATTAACTATTAAAAAATAAGCAAAAAGGATCAAGTCTAATAAATTGCACACACAAAAATGCTACAAAGAATGTTCAAGGATATTTAACAAATTATGACAACTGTGCAAAAGCTCTTAAGCACACTGTAAGGACACTTTTATGTGTGCCAGTTTATGACCCATAAACTGGATTAACTATACACTCAAACTACAAACAAAAGTGCTATTATGGATACTGTACGTACCACTACAAAATTAAAAGAGAGAAGTTCTTTGCCTATCTCAAATTATAATTGAACAGTTGTATCTGGCGTTTCTATTCAGAGAATTAGAATTAGACTCAGTTCAGAGAGAGGTGACGTGAAGGATCAGTTGTCCTTTCTCCTGCAGGTGCTGGGCTCTGCAAATAGTGCCTGAGTTCATCAGCCCGCCCCCCCCCCCACACACACACACTTATTGAAAAATTATTTACAAAAATCATCAATTAAATCTAATAAGTAAACGCGTGGCTGAGGGGGCGCCCTAGGATGATCATGTTTAATAAACATGTTTTATTTCGCTTGTTTAATTAAATTAAATTAATTAAGGGCGCCACGAGAGGGTGCCCCCAACACATTTGCCGCCCTAGGCGACCTCCTAGGTCGCTTAAGGCAATCGCCTGCCCTGCTCCTCCACAAGCTCCGCCCCGACTCGTTCATCTCTGAGCTGGAGTGTCATCCCCTCCCTGGAAACTCTTTGTAGATACTGCTGTGATATTCAATCATATAGGAAGAGGCAGGTGAGAAAATTGGGGCAGTATCTTCTTGGTCGCCCTCTAGTGGACAGGTATTAGGAGAGAGTGAAGGGAGTGTCTGATGGTGCATCTCTAGATACGTGTTGTAAACGTAAATCTCCTCCTGGTTTCTTCAGGTTCAGTGATGCCCACGGAGGAGGAGGAGGCCCCCAGCATCACAGAGTTCAACTCCTCTACCCAGCGGTTGCCCGTGGGCCAAACGGCCCGCTTCACCTGCAATGCCAGCGGCACGCCGGAGCCCACCGTCGAGTGGCTCCACAACGGCAGGCCCCTGGAGAGGAACGGCACAGACGACCAATCGGAGGCCTGGGTGGAGAGGGGGTTCCTCTTCGTCAGAGGGGTGAGGTCTGGCGTGAACACGGTCTGCTGCGTGGCGAGCAACAGCGCTGGCACGGCCAATCACACCGCTGAGCTGCTTGTCTTTGGTAAGATCTGGATCCAAGGAGAGATGTTTGTTGTTGATGTATTTATAACGTTGTTGTTGAGGTGTGTATATATATATATATATATATATATATATATATATTCATAAATGTATGTGTATATATATACACGTATACAAAATTATATATATATATATATATATATATATATATATATATATATATATATATGTGTGTATGTATGTATGTATGTGTATATATATATATATATATATATATATACCAACTGAAAACAAATCCTCATCCGCTTATCCGGGGTCGGGTCGCGGGGGCTCAAGCATGAATCAGCATTTTTTAAATTTTCCAATGCAAATGAATGGGGGGATTTTGGCCGAATAACCTGGAATATCTCGGGAATTATGAATAATATCATGTCTTGTTCTCCCGTCAGATGCCTGTGAACTCACACTGGACCCAAACACAGCCTACAGACGACTCTCTCTGTCTGAGGACAACAGAAAGGTGTCGTGGGCTGGAGAGGACCAGTCGTATCCGGATCACCCAGAGAGATTTGACTCCCGGCCCCAGGTGTTGTGTAGAGAGGCTCTGACTGGCCGCTGTTACTGGGAGGTAGAGAGGAAAGGAGCTGTTAATATAGGAGTGACATACAGAGGAATCACAAGGAGAGGACTGGGTGGTGACAGCTGGCTTGGATTGAACAACAAGTCCTGGAGTCTTTATTGTCATGATGGTGGTTACTCTGCCCAGTACAACGGTAGACGGACAGCCATACGTCTCCCCGCCGCTGGCTCTACCAGAGTAGGAGTGTATCTGGACCGGCCTGCTGGCACTCTGTCCTTCTACAGAGTGTCCCGAGGTGTAGGAGGGTCCTCAGACACACTGACACACATCCACACCTTCAGGTCCACCTTCACCCAGGAGGACCTCCTCCCTGGGTTTTGGTTATGGGGGGAGGGTGACTCAGCGTCTCTGTGTCGGTTGTAGGAAAAAAAAAAGTGGGCGGACGGGGGGGGGGGGGGGGGGGCGCACACACACGCATCCACACACA
>NW_028177743.1:0-7760 GCF_964030765.1 Micromesistius poutassou | reverse complement strand
GACGCCCCTCCCCGAACACAGACCCCACGCATACAGATGTACACGGACAAATACACACACGCACATACACACACACACACACACACACACACACACACACACACACCCACGCCCAATATACACACAAAAACAAACGCAAACACACATACCGCTGAACACAACAAAAACAGTAGATGCTTGCAAATGCTCAGTGATATGACATGACATGATGTAATGTGAACCCAGGGACATGATTTCACAGCAATCTACCATACACAGCCTACACTGATTATGTTAAGCACATCAGGGGCCACATCAGCAGGAGAAGTGAAAAACATTTGAAACATGTGTCAGGGGGCAACCAAAACTTTTGGGACGAATAAATGACTGAAGATAAACTAAACGCATAACTATACTTTATATTACTACTATATTTGTAGTAACTTTTACTTTTAACAGAACATAGCCAATTGTTGAAGAATGCAGTGGGTAAGGACATGCAGCCACAGTAGACGTATATTAATGTGGACCCTTCAGAGTGTATTGATTCAGCCTTGCAGTGCATATGCACTTCTCCTGTCCAACTGTATCCTACTGTTGGCCTCACGAATACGGACCATTCTCCACCTTCTGTCTGTCTGTCTGTCTGTCTGTCTCTCTCTCTCTCTCTCTCTCTCTCTCTCTCTCTCTCTCTCTCTCTCTCTCTCTCTTTCTCCATCTCTGTGTGTCTGTGTGTGTCTCTCTCTACCTCCCTCTGTATGTGTCTGTGTGTGTTATGTGTGTGTCTCTCTCTCTCTCTCTCTCTCTCTCTCTCTCTCTCTCTCTCTCTCCCTCCCCCCTCCCTCCCTCCCTCTCCCTCCCTCCCTCGGTCTCTCTTGGTGCCACAGTGCCAGTCACCCTGCTCCGGGGCTCTGGAGATATTTCAATCATATCTGAGGAGATAAATCATACAGGAAGCCGAAGTGAAACAGGGAATGTCATCGAGCAATAAGGGAGAGGCTTGTCAGAGGTGGAGCTCCGAGCGGGGCCCCGGGCTCTGGGCCCGGATGGTGTCCCACTGAGAGGCCTCGTCAGCTGGACCCCCTGCCTCCTCACACACACAAATACACACATACACAAACATACACACACACATCAATCACGACAAATAAAAACAAAAACACACAAACTGACGAACACTCATGCACACAGAAACACACAAAGACAAATGAACGCACACACACTAACACAAACACACAAACATATATACACTGGCAACAAGACATGCACACACACAGACGCACACACAGTTAGTGCTGTGTTAGTTAATGTCCCTAAATAAAGGTTTAAAACAGAGAAAGATGCAATAAAACGAACCGCTGCATACACATAAACACACACACACACACACACACACACACACACACACACATAATTATTATTATTGTTCTGTAGGCATCTAACCCTAGGCTATGGGCATTGGGAATCGAACATGGTACCATTCGTTCTGGATGCCAACAGCCACGGCCACTACTACATTATCCCATCAAATAGATTAATAAATACAGCATGAAATAGAAAAGTGATGGTAGAAATAAGTTGTGTTGGCACGTGTTTCTACTCCACGCACAGACCCACTGACAGGCAGGTATGGGGTATAGATGACCGGGATGAGGAGGGGAGGTGGGCGGGGGAAAGAGAGAAGCCAGGCCCAGACAGACAAGTGAAGGGAAGCAGAAGTTGATGAAACAAGATGTCACCGATGATGGGTCATTACACCCAAGTAGGCATGGTGCAGTGCAGTCCCCCCCCCCCCCGCAGCCTCCCTCTCCTCCACCCCCCTAAACCCCGGCCTGTCTGGCTGTTTCTTTACCTCCTCCTGTAACCATGGGAGATAAACAAACATCTGAGTTCATAAACTTTACTTTGGAATCTGTGCTGTATCTGAGAGCTGGTGAGGAGGATGCCAATCGTTTTTTTTTTAAGATTTATTTTTGAAGGTTTTATCATTTTTATTGTAGAGTGAGTAAGACATTAAGGTATGGGAGAGAGAGGGGAAGACATGCAGCAAAAGGACCACGAGCAGGAATTGGTGACCTTAATTGTACACACTCTACCCGGGGAACCAGTGGGGGTCCCCGGTTTTGATGCCTTTTGCTCGTTACTAATTGTTTTTTGGCCCTCCCACCCAAAACTGATTTCAATGTTTGATGAGACCCTATAACGAACATTGTCACCAAATAACGCATTTTGGTAGGAAACACACCAGGGGGTCAAACCAAAACCAAAACTCCCACAAATCAGGTGTTTCCGGTTAAGAGTGATGACAGCAATCGTCCCGTCGGTGTGCCACGCAAAGGCCCCTTGGT
This sequence comes from Micromesistius poutassou, assembly GCF_964030765.1. NCBI lineage: Eukaryota > Metazoa > Chordata > Actinopteri > Gadiformes > Gadidae > Micromesistius > Micromesistius poutassou. The sequence continues at coordinate 5,433 of NW_028177743.1, read as the reverse complement.
GGAGGCTCTCTGCGGCTCGCTGACGTGAGTCTGGAGCTCCGTGGTTAACCAAGAGAACTGTGTCAGGGGAAGAGTCCCGTAAACGGGTACGAGGGGGGGGGGATCACGAAGCAGGGATAATCTTTGAGCTTGTGTGTGTGAGATGTGTGTGAGAATGTTACAGTAAAAGCGCATCCATTAGGCCTATTTGTTGCAATGCTTTGCCGTTATTGGTTTTAAAGCTAACCCATTATTAAGTGAATCGCAAGCACAATGTCCACATCACACCCACGCGAACACACTGACCTCAGCCAGCCAATTAGGATCCTGAAGACGCGGGGAAGTGGAACCTTAAAGTGTGGCGAAGGAAGGGCGGAGACACGCTTTGATTAACATAAGTGTCGGTCGGGATTTCCATTTACAGCGTGAAGAGTGATATGGCATTATCCTACAATGCTTTGTTTACCTCTGTGAAGACTGGGCGGGCCGTGCTGCGTGGTTGATGGGCAAATTATGGATGAAGATGCGGAGCTCCTTAGGCTGATCACTGGCAGGAGATGTAAAGTTCACTGTTTAAGTGCAGCCGCTTGTCAAAGCACTCACACATTATATCTGCGTTGTAGTTTCTCTCGGCTTAATATGCTACGTTTTGCGTGAACCACATTCCCTGATATGAGGATTTTTTACACATATGAATAATCTTTGCACACCTAAATATAATCATTGTGTGTGTGTGTGGGTGTGTGTGTGTGTGTGTGTGTGTGCTTGCGTGTCTCTATGGCATCTCCAAACAAACAAGGGGATTATTTTCACCTCACAAAGTAAGAGACTCAATGTGTAATCTGCCGTACGGTCACAGCCGCCTCTAACAATCAATTATAAACCTTCACAAACTTGTCAGACAGAGACTGAAAGATATCCAGATATCAAACACAGGGAGAGGCCCTCTGCTCTCTGCTTCTCCTTATGGACCAAAGGAGGGGAACCAAAAATCCTACAATACCTGTGATCCATAGGTGGGGGCAAATTATATGCAACACTCACATTCAAATCAAGCAAAGCATGGAAATAGGGATTCAAAATACGGAAAGTCCTTGATGGATTTTGTGTGTGGGGCGCGAGCTAGCGAGTGTCGCAGCGCTCCTGGCTTCAGTGAGGTCCTCAAATTCGGGAGCCACAGAGCCGACAGCACTCTACGTTTGGTGAAGTGAAAGCGGGGCGTGAAAGTGTAAAAGCCTAATGAGCATGAGGAGGCACCCCTTGCTTCGATTGTCTCTGTGCTTGTCACTTTCCTGTCCCTCAACAATGTCAAACTCGATAGGGAAGAAAATTGTCTTCGCTCGAAAAGTGTCTTGGGGTGCTTCAATTGTGGCTAATGTTTCATGTTTGGATTTTAACTGGACGAAATGTAGTTTGAGTCTTTCGTTTTAGAGCTCCACTGGAGCCAACAAGAAGTTTACAAAAAGAAGAAGAAAAAGGAACTAGCAATGCCAAGCTATGAAGTAATAATGAAGTCTGATTCTTTTCAATAAACATTACTCGCAGGTACTTGTTTGTCCTCATCAATCATGATCTTATTTTAATTTATTTTGCTGTTAGATATGAACACACACATAATGAGTTTGGGAAAGTAACCCGGGATGGATCACTTGAATCTGATTTTCTCTCGCACACAATTGAAATCCTCCTTTGACCCTTGAACATGGCTGTGCCTTCATGCTGGCAGCGGTAATAGCATCCTATCCACAGAGACCCCCCCTTCTAATCTAGCAGGCTGAGCCCAGCGGCCACACACACACAGACACGCACACACACACACACACACACACACACACACACACACACACACACACACACACATAGACAGGTGCACATATACAGACACACACACACATAGACAGGTGCACATATACAGACACACACACACACACACAAATGCCTGTGCACACTTGCACACACATGCTGTATGTACACGCAGAGACACACGTATATAAACCAGACACTCACACACACATACTCACCCACGCAGACACGCGTACGCATGCTCACACCCACGCCAACAAACAAAACATACACACACACACACACACACGGATGTACACACCCACACACATCCACGTACGCATACATGCACCAGTTTTACACACACACACACACACACACACACACACACACACACACACACACTCACAGTCAGACACGCACACAAAAACACATACAAACATACACACACACACACAAACAAACAAACAAACAGACATTGAGACTTTTTTGTCGATCTAAAGAACTTGCCCTCCACAACCCTTTACTAAACAAACAGCACAACACAAACAACAGAAATACAACACAGCATACAATCATTGAATTAAAATCTAACACGACCAAAATAAGATAATCCACACACTGACCCTCCGGTTATCTTACAAGGCAAGGCCCACGGTCTGTCTGTCTTCAGGGGGTCCCTCCGATGGAGATGATATCCTCATATCCTTGATGGCAACACACAGCCAGACCACAAAAACACCCACATGGCACGGGCCATCGCTGGGCTGGTCTACTGTACTTCCAACACACCAGGCCTAGTTATACTCTGCCTGTTTGAGGTACACTGATTACTGATATTACACACACACACACACACACACACACACACACACACACACACACACACACACACACACACACACACACACACACACACACACACACACACACACACACACACACACACCCTTCACTGCAGGGTATTTGTAAACTCACCATGCAGAAGCAGGTCGGTGCATTAAACACAAGCATATGCTATCAAGGAGTCTTACCATGATCTTGCACACAACAATCCACTAGACTGGGCTTCAGCACGCTACGCTAGTTGGTATGACGCAGCATTGTGTGTTGGCGAAACAGGCTAAGGCTAGGGCGCTGCACCGCGACTCTCAGGCAACGGCAGCCCCGCTAGCACAATGCTAGGCTAGGCTAGGCTAATCTGGGCCTCCTGCAGTCATTGGTGTGAGAGCCCATTTTCACAGTTCACACCCGACCTGCTAATGGCTGATCTTTCATTCACGCTCTCTGTTGATTGTGCAGGCAGGGGGTTGGCCAATCGTACAGTCTGCTAATGTACCGTACATAGCGAGGATAATCGGCGGGAGCAATATGCATGCTAATGTTCTGTTGGCCATGAAAACTAAGGTCTGGTAATCTGGGAATTCTCTCAAGCACTCTTGATGAGGAGGATCTGCATGGTTGCAGAGGGTTGGCCTCTGATGGACATCAACTCTGTTCGGGACACAGGTTCCAGGGCATTCGGTACAATCGCTTTGAACTCTTGAACTGGGCCACAATGTAGGCCTAGAGCAACGAGGGCCCCCCTGGGTCTGTGACCGTTATGCAAAAGCAGGTGCTTCCAATTATATATATTTTTTAAGCTGCTTCTGCAGAAGTACAGCCATGGCTGTACAAAATGTAATTTTAATACTAATTAAATGTTAATCCATAGAATTACAAAGTTTATAGTTATGTTTCTAACTTGTGGAAAAAGAGGCAAGGACTCACTGTAGCCATATAAATTAAGAGACTGGGATGGGAGAAAGGACTGAACCAAAAGGTTTTTAGGATAAAATGTTATACAAATGATATGCAGTCCACTTGGCCTTAAACACACACACACACACACATATGTTTTATATTCATACTTTTATACTAATAAATTCTAATCAATTGACTAAAAAGAGGCCTAATGAAGCCACGTTCCAGGCGCGTTTTAATCTATTAGTGCGCTGCCCGTACGGAAAAAGATGTTATAGAGCCCTAGTGCGCACTTTATAATTAACATACACGAGAACCCACGATCCCAACGGCTGCCCAGCTTTCGTTGTTCCCAACGATTCAAATTGACGTTAGGCGTGTATCAGTTTAGCCCTTTGTGTCAGTAAAAAGCCATCAGGCGTGCTGATGGGAAACATGTTGCATCCGCCTTCCGCGCAGGTTTTTCACAGCGCATTAGGAGAACCTTGCAGAGCAGTCTCCGGGATCACACTGCATTTTCTGTGCGACTTCACATCGCATCCCCGTGGACGAGCTCGATTCTGTTTCTGCATATACCCATGCATGTAGCCGCTACCCACTGTCCATCTGGATATCGGTGCTCATCCCGGGCTGTCCCGACACAACGTGACAAACTTCCTACGATAAGAAAGGATGACATCCAATGAAGTGGAGGAGAGGGGTCGCATTCCTCACTACTCTGCGGGCTATGGAGAGAGAGAGAGAGAAAGAGAGAGGGGGGGAGAGAGAGAGAGAGAGAGAGAGAGAGAGAGAGAGAGAGAGAGAGAGAGAGAGAGAGAGAGAGAGAGAGAGAGAGAGAGAGAGGAGTCGAGTTGGTGCCAAGGATGCATAATTAATGTTCTTAATTGGCCTTGCTTATAGTGAAGACTGATAGTCCACTCATAGTCGCTCCGGGGGCATTGTCAGGCCCTCGTATGCCGCGCGCCATGCGGTTGTCTGATCTTTGTAGAATTATTTCAGCTTTTTTTTTTCTTCTAACAATAATTTATGGGCTCATTTATCTCCGCTCCGTCCACACTTTAGCTGTCCTCAGCCAGTCACGTAGAAATTGACTCTATAACGCGAGCTACTCGCAAACACTGTGCGTCAAACCGCGCGTCAAATAGGTCGCACGTCTCCAAGAAGGCTAATAGCCTACAAATATATTTTAAAACATACTTTTATATAGAGGCCTATTTGTTTAAGTATTTTCCCACTATCTAGCCGACTAGCGTGATTCATAGGCATACTTTTATTGGTCGGCTTATTTTTATTTATTTTTATTTTTAGAGGGCTTTTAAGGGGACATGGGGATTGAGGTGCAGCAAAGTGTAAATCCGGTTAAAACACACGCAGAGAAGAGTCCGTCTGGGTACCACACAGATGCACACACTCAACATCCCCCATGCAGGCCTACCGGACGTTTTCTTATAATAGATTTTCTGATTTTTTTTTGGGATGCAAAATTGAGTCCTGCAACTAATTTTAAAAGTCTAATTTCCAATTTGAAACAGGCCTTAGAGCAAGCACAAAATTATGTTTTAATGCGCATACTTTTCTGTTTGTTTTAGGTTTTCTCGCCAGATTTATTCAAATACGAGCCCTGTTGTGAATAAAAAATAAATATATTGATTATACAATTATTTTTGAGGAATTGAGGTCCTAACCCTAACCCTAACCCTAACCCTTGTTTTTTTACCACTAAGGTCTAACATATTAAACAAACAATATATATCCTCCTATTGAATACATATTTGAAGTTTACATTATGGAGTGGGTAAATTAGGTAGGCCTATAAACTCGTGTTAAAGGGAGAATATCACCAGCAGGGGTCAGTAGTGCACCACTCTCATGGCTCCGCAGATGCAACCGTTTTCAAATTGTAGGCCTACTCAGACACACGTCTTCATC
>NW_028177744.1:0-1000 GCF_964030765.1 Micromesistius poutassou | reverse complement strand
CGTATAAACACACACACACACACACACACACACACACGCGCATATCCACAGACACACACTTACACACAATCGAATACACACACATCCACAGACATACAATCACACAGGGTCGAAACGTTGCTGTGATTTTTTTAAATTAAATTAATATGGGAGCTTAAGCAGTGCTGTGGACATTGCATTCATTTCATTCTTAATAAATGGATGTATAATAAATGAGTTATTTAATCTTACCCACTGTGTTGATTACTTGCTGGGGGGGTTTCAGGGGGCCGGTGTCAGCGGACATGATGCTCAGTGGGGAGACGGTTGCCGTGGGGATGACCCTGAGCCTGCTGGTGTTTCCTCTCCAGTGTGTTCTCTGTTTGCTGTTCCGGAAGATACGTGGCCAGGTACACACACACGCACGCACACACACAATACACACACACACACACACACACACACACACACACACACACACACACACACACACACACACACACACACACACACGCATGCATAGACTCTAATACAAGCACAGTTTCACATACACGTGCCTATACTAAATGACATGCCCACTCACGCGCACACACACAAACACACATGAACACACACACACATCCACAAGACGTACAATCACACACCCACACATGCACGCACACTCAAACGCACACACACATACATACACACACACACACACACACACACACACACACACACACACACACACACACACACACACACACACACACACACACACACACACACACACACACAGACACACACTTAAATACACACACACAGGTTTATATTTATAGTCCTCCTGATTAGGGGTCATTATACTGATATTAGGAGGTATGATGGGAACAGACTTATCTCAGCGTTGGATCAGTACACTCTGTCCAAGCTGGGCCCCTGCTGGTCCCTCCACACTTATCGCTGTTGACCCTTGAAGCAGCGCTTGAGTTCGTGTGCCTTTGTTGGAGCCAAGACGTTTTCCGCTGAATAAGTGGTGGATGTT
>NW_028177745.1:0-14869 GCF_964030765.1 Micromesistius poutassou | reverse complement strand
AAGTATACATCAACTCTGGGCGGTGGACGTTGTTGGACCTTTTCAAACCACACCTGATTAAAGATATGTTCATTAATGAGCGGCCCGTGGGTGTACTTTATACGTTGATCATGCGATGAAATTGAACAAGAAAACAAAACCAATGTAATAATTGGAATGACGTAAAAAAGAGCCTACGGTACATTAAGTAAATCTGTTTATTGTTTTTTGTTAACAGGGACCATGTATAGAACAGGTTCTATACCAGGGTTAGCTGAACAGCTCACCTGGTAGGATATAGTTTATGCAATAAACCAGCAGACCAAGATAGAATTCCCTTCAAACATTGTTTGAAGGACTAGTGCACCCCTGGCGGTAAAAAGAGGCGTTACACTCGCTCACCCACCCACAAATATCGATCTTTACAAGGGTAGGTAGTCTCTCTCTCTCTCTCTATTCCATTCAATTCAAAAAAGCTTTATTGACATGAGAAATATACATTTGCATTGCCAAAGCAGGTGAACAATAAAATAAAAAGGGTTAGAAAATAAAATAAAAAGGTAAAAAGGTCAGGTATATAATATCTAATATAATAAGTATAAAACGTTAAATACAAAATATATATACATACAAATAGTATGCTATAAAAGTACTGTAATGACCTCATCTGTGACTTAGGAATGTCCAATCACAAGTACTCGTTCAACATTTATTGTTTCCAACCTGGTCACTGTATGGCCGTAACCAACGCACACCACAACACACACAACCAGCGGTCCATCGGAACACACGCCCACGGCGCGCTGAGCGCTTCAACGCGCATGCCCCCACCCTCCTGTTCTCAAGCCCCGCCCCCAGCTGACCGGGCGATTCGAACCCCTACACTGATTGGCAAGTAGAACATTCCAATGCATGCACATAGAACAACTGGAATAACAGACAAAGACATACAAACACATAACACATAACACACAAACTCTTAAAGAGGCCCAGGGTCGCTACAGTACTATAAAAAAGTAAAATGTGATATTATAAAAAATTACAAAAATGACAGTATCTCGTATGAACAGATAAATGAAAGATACACTCTAAATACACAGTATGTACAACATGGAGGATGTGTGCTATAGTGTACGGTGTAAAGAGTCCAGGGGGAGGAGTCTGTTTATGGGGAGCTTGAGGTCCTCCTCTCATCACAACAGGGGACCAATCTCGCTGCTGCGATCGCACACTGTTGTGTTTCCCCCAACAGGTCTGGCGGTTTGTGAGCATCTGGAGCGTCTTTAAAGTCCTTCCTTTGTGATCCGTGGGAAGTGTGTGTTCCCGATGTCTTCGTATGACCGGCAGGAGGTCAGGAAGTGCAGCTCTGCTTGTAGTTGGTTTAGTGTGCGGTGGGAGCACAGTCTGTGTTCTCTTGTGAGCCAGGTCTGTCTGTGGCGTCCCTTCTCCGTGGCCAGGCTGTGTTCACTGAGTCTGTATCTGCTCAAGGATTTCCTCCGGTTTGGGTCGGTCACGGTGGTCAGGTATTCTGCCGGACAAAAAGCAAGCCAATTGACTCTGGTTTTTGGTGGACGCTTTCCAATGTGCCAAATAGTTTTCCTTTAGTTTTCTTATCATTTGGTGTTGCCTGATGTGTTGATTGTTGGACAGAGTCCCAGGACAAGCTGGCTACGGGGACACTTTTCAGGGTGTAACTCTCTGTGGTGTTGAGAGCAGACCCGGTGGCGGCTACTTCTTCCGTATAGCCGACCACCCCGCCGCGGTCCCCGGAACCAGGTAGACCCTTCCCTTTGTCTACCCCGAGCACCCCGCGCACCACCACCCCGAGGAAGCCGGGCCCTAGGTGGGTGCAAACCACCCCTCACCGTCGTGAAGCTGCCAGGCGCACGACCCCGCCCTCTTCCCCCGATAGGTTTTCGGGACCTGAGTCAGGCCTGTCCGCCCCTCGTCGGAGGCCCTCGGTCTAGCCTAGCTCTGTCGTGTGGAGACCCCCAGTCCTACAGGTGCGCTCCTCTCAGTCGGTCCCTCTAGGATATATTCTAATTGTCCGCTGGCGCGCTTCGATCAACTCCACCGGGGGTGACAAGCCGCCCCGGCACCTCCCCGCACCGCCAACGGATCGAGTGAACCCAACCTCTTAAACTATCGGACCGCTCCCCGCAGCATCAGCAACAACACTGCACCACAACACCAGCCCTTTGTATCATGAGCTCTTCACCTTTAGACGACCGGGAGAGCGGGTCCTCGCGGCCGGGTGTACCCCTCCTGGGTCACCCGCCAAAGCACCCAGTCCCAAACGGGGGTTGGAATTGCCTACTACAACACGTAGTCAGGTCGTTTTATTCCAATAAAAGTAAAAAAAAAAAGTTATACAAAGTAACAATGATAAAGTAAAAAAGCTGTCCCTAGAGTCTATCTATCTCCTACGTCCGACCAACAAGGTGAACAAGAGCAAGAGTGAGAGTGTCAGAGTGTGTCCCCACGATGTTGTGTGGTCTATTTCCTATTCTAATTGTCTATAATAATAATAATAATAATAATATTATTATTATTAATAATAATAATAATCTATAATAATAATTATAATTGTAAAAACACTGGCTCCGATTGGCTACCATGAAACACGACTCTGCCTTAGCCAATCATAATCGCTAACCCACTCGGTCTCCTAGCAGTTTGTGTGTGCAGCCAGGGGTGCGTTCGGATTACGCAGTTTATTCAATCAATTCATAGTAACGCACCGCATTTAACTGTCAGTAACGGTAACGCTGTTGTAATAACGGAAAAAGTGATTAGTTACATTACCCGTTAGTGAAAAAATAACGGCGTTATTACAAACACTGCTGAGGAGGCTGGTTGACGTTCTTCTTTCATGTGATGTTGATACTTCACCTGCGCGGCTCGCAAAGTTGCGCGAGTTCTATTTTGGACCAATCACAGCAGAGCAATCGCTCTGATCCACAGACACGGGACTAGCCTCCTGCGCGCACTAGGGTGGCCGTCACCGTGGGGTAGGGAGAAACGTCTTCTCCATTGCTGTGTATGTCGACATGTGGAGTAATTCACAATAAAGCTGACTTTTACTTTGACTTTTCTACACAGTACAAGACATTTATTAATATCTCTAGAAATAATTAGATGGTTTTCAAGCTAAATCTTTGCTCTTCAATGAATGTCAATGTTATGTTAGTTAATTAAATAAAAAAAATATTAAATCACTGATAAATCTAAAGTGCCGCTCGAGGCGTTGATTTTGGGAGGCGGGCTTCGAGGAACGAGGTTGTAGTTGAGGTTCTGTCTCCTGTTGTACAGTTTGCCCCTGAGGTCCAGACATTGCATTCACATGAGTAGGAATAACCAGCATTTACCATCAGAACAATACAGACCATGTCATGTAACTCTTCCTGCAACAAACAGTATTCACATGTCAACAGAAGCACTGAGAGATGATCAGCTGACAATATTGATGTGGCTACAGTGAAAGAGCTGTCATGTGTTTTAGCAGACGTCAGTACTTATACTTATTAATGTTGAGTGCGTAAATCATTGAGCAATGTATTGGTTGGGTTAAACAGTCTTCATTCTGTAAATACCAAACGTTGACTTCTGTGTGTCACTATACATACTATGGTTTATTACAATGCTTTTGTGATTTTGAAATTACAGCAAAGGTTTGTTTTAAGACCATAAATACGGTCAGGAGATGTTAATATGATATAAGATACATAATTATTAAGTCAGCCTGTTGCACCAGCTGTGCTCATTTCAACCTCAGCTTTCCACCACAGTGATGACTGTTACAGAAGGTACAGACCTTATCTAGTGATGGGACAGTTTAATATCCATCTGACCTTATATAAAGTTATAACAGCTTATTGTTAGTGTGGTTTAGAGCAGGATAACAGCTGACTGATATAAAGTTATAACAGGTTAGTGTGATGGTTTAGAGCAGGATAACAGCTGACTGATATAAAGTTATAACAGGTTAGTGTGATGGTTTAGAGCAGGATAACAGCTGACTGATATAAAGTTATAACAGCTTATTGTTAGTGTGATGAGCTCCATGTAACAACATGCAATAAGCATATCCAATGACATCACTAAACAGTGTTGGTCTGCGCTGACATGCAGTAATGTACTGATAGCATACACACACATGGTTATATTATGGTATTATTACATTATTATATTATAGTATTAGTACATTATTATATTATAGTATTAGTACATTATTATATAATAATAATAATAATTATTTGAATTTATATAGCGCAGTGTTTCTCAACCTTTTTTGAGCAAACGCCCCCCTTACCTTACCCTGATCCTCTGGCGCCCCCCCCCCCATTATTATTGTTGATTTTGTTTAAAAAAATAATAATTGCGACACTCCACTCCAACTCGTGCTACATTGCTTGAATAAAAAACTTCTGTGCCGTTTTGGTTTCTTCTGGACAAGAAAATGTGTATTCAGAGTTTTATTAAAAGGTTTTATTATTGAGCTATTGAAGTTTAATACGTAACAGTGCTTGTGTACATTTGTATTGGTTATTGGACTGTTAACCCTCGAACTAGGGTTCAATATGTGCACGAAAGACTCCCTTTGTCTACGTGACGTTGCCTAGCAACGCTGCGCATGTGCAGCCTTTATCCGCTTCGTTCTGAGTTGGCGAGTAGCACGTTTAAGTTCGCGGCCAAATAGTAATTAAAGTAGTTTGTTACTATACAAGTTAAGCGCCTGTAACATCAGTGTTAAATGCGTATGTGACGGTTGGTGTGCGTACTTTATGAAAGTAAGTGTTTATCGGTTCGCAGACGTAATGAGCGACGTTGCAGTGGTCTACATGTAATGCGCAATTAGCATGCTAAGGGGAGTTAGCTTTATTCAGTCTTGTGTTGCCTTACTGTGTAATATGAATGAGATTCATGTTGCTTAGTGTAATGCCCCATCCAACCAGTGGAAGTCAGGGGGGGGGCGAAATAGTTTCGGAAAGCACCACGCTGCTGCGATGAGGTGGGTTTGTTTATCGGCGTTACTATGGTGATCATGACGGCACTGAGCATAAAGTAAAAAGTAGATGAGACGATAGAGGGGTTAGAAAATATGAAGATATGCTTTTTTATTTCAGTTATCCTATTTTTGCACCGAAAATATTTGAAAACCATGTTTAAAAAGTTCAAAATAATGACCACTACTCAAGCAAAGTTGCCCCGTGTTCGTTCCCAGCGCCCCCCAAGGTTCTACGAACGCCCCCCAGGGGGCGCTGCCGCCCCCGTTGAGAAACCCTGATATAGCGCTTTTCTAGACACTCAAAGCGCTTTACAGTGAAGGGGGACCTCACTAACCACCACCAATGTGTAGCACCCACTTGGGTGATGCACGGCAGCCAATTGGCGCCAGAACGCTCACCACACACCAGCTTGAGGTGGAGAGTGAGGGAATTAATGAATGAGCCAATCATATATATATATATATATATATATATATATAGGGGGATGATTAGGGGGCCAGATTGAATGAGCCTGGTTGGGCAGTTTTAGCCAGGACACCGGGGGATCCCCTACTCTTTGCGATAAGTGCCCTGGGATCTTTCATGACCTCAGTGAGTCAGGACCTCGGTTTTACGTCTCCTCCGAAGGACGGCACCTTCCACAGCACAGTGTCCCCGTCACTGCACTGGGGCATCGGGAATGATGTTTTTTGGCCAGAGGGAACAGTGCCACCTACAAGCCACCACCCGACACCACTTATTATGGTATTATTACATTATTATATTATAGTATTGTACATTATTATATTATAGTATTAGTACATTATTATATTATAGTATTGTACATTATTATATTATAGTATTAGTACATTATTATATTATAGTATTAGTACATTATTACATTATAGTATTAGTACATTATTATATTATAGTATTAGTACATTATTATATTATAGTATTAGTACATTATTATATTATAGTATTAGTACATTATTATATTATAGTATTAGTGGTCCGTGTACAAAGTATAATTCATTTACAGTTGTTCACGTTGTATAATGAAAAAGGCCAGTTTAGGGGGTAGTTTAGACTACCAGTTTAGACGTGCAATGCAATTCAGCGCGCCAAAGCGTCAGCTTGTTCCATTATCCAAGTTGTACAATGATATTTGAACAAGGAAGTCGAGAGCCGGAAACAGAGACAGCTCGCCTTCAAAGTAAAGCTCGCCTTAGCAGTAAAAGTCGTGCGTTTTGAAGCGTTAATTTAATTTAAGGAGCGCCAAACATAAATAAACAAATAGCCTAAATAATGAACATAATTCATAACTGTTATACAGTCATATTTCTGCCACTTTCCCACAACTGATTGTGAATAAATTGCCAATGGGCGCCAACACTGGAATTATTATAGAGCGCTGTGATTCATGTATGCATGTAATGATTCATTTATATATTCATCAACTTATTTACTTGATTAAGGCTACTTAATCTGTTACTTTGGGTGAACGTTAAAGGTTATATAGTGTTGCGACCTGTGATGAGTCTGACTGGTAGAAAGAGTGATTTACCTTGACGTTATTGCTGGCTCTGTTGTCATGACAATAACGCCACTGGCTATCCGATGTAAAAATCCTTCAAGTTTATTTACCGTTCTCTCTCTTAACTAGGCTATATAAATAAAATTAAAATATATATATTTTTGGTGGATTATCCTCTGGCCTGTATAATAACAAAATGAATGCAGTGGTAAGTAAAGAGCAATACAACAAAATCAGACACGCCATGCACCGTGTGCTTTCTCAACTTCATTTGGGAGGTGACTAGCCTTTATTTAAATAGACTCATTTGTCACGTATTAAGTAGTAATAATCATTATTATTGCTTTTTCATATTTTCATATTTTTCAGACCTTATACATATTTACATCCTGGTTATATATATATATTTATTTATTTATTTATACTTACATCCTGATTCTACTGTACTGTTGTTGCATATTTTGTATTGTAAATAATGTTTGTTGCATTTTCTGACACATACATTAGGCAATACCCCCTAAACTGGCCTTTTTCATTACACAACGTGAACAACTGTAAATGAATTAAACTTTGTACACGGACCAACAAAGCTCATTATCCATTGTCCATCCCTGTACGGAAAAGACGGAGGACATGTGTGAAAGCAGCTTCTGTCTCTCTCTCTCTGTCTGTTTATCTGTCTGTCTGTCTGTCTGTCTGTCTGTCGGTGTCTCGTTGTCTCTCCCTCTGTCTGTCTGTCTGTCTCTCTCTCTCTCTTGTTGTCTCTCTCTATCTTTTTCTGTGGCTGCTTCTCTCACTCTCTCACACACACACACACACACACACACACGCGCCACGCTCTGTTTCTACTGGTTGAAGAGAAGTGACTAATTTAACACATTAGGTTTCAATCTATTGCAACATTACCTAACGTTGTTTTCTCTATAGTGAGATTGATAAGCGTTACACAGACACACTTCACAATATCACATCATTATAATAAACCAATAACCTAAAGATAGAGTGGGTTTAGAGAAAGATTCAGGGATCCTCAGCGCAGAAGAATGAAGTTCTGGGAAGTCCTGGGAAGTCCAGACAGCCAATCACAGCCTCGGCTACCTTACAGGAACTGCCTCCTCTCTGTGGCGGCCAATCACAGCCCCGAATACCTCACAGGAACCGCCTCCTCTCTGTGACAGCCAATCACAGCCTCGAATACCTCAGCGAAGGTTTCTTCACACACACACACACACACACACACACACACACACACACACACACACACACACACACACACACTGTTACGTTCACTACGTCACGGGTGTTCAACAGCAACGTAAAGCAGGTGAGGTGAAAGTGGGAGGTCCGCTCACCTGACTGAAGCGCGGGCCCGTCGAGAGTCGAACCAGTAAAATCCCAAAGGGGCGTGTTTGAATCTCGTGCACGGGCACGTTGACTACGGGCACGCGCTATAAACGGGAGCTAGCGCTGGTCTCAGCGCGTTGTCTCGTCAGGAGAGACGCGCCACCGGTAAGCTGCTGTTTGTGTCCATTGAGCCGCGGTTTAAGTTGGTCTGTCTGGTCACGCTCTGCATCCCTGGAAATGTTTGGAGTTGGGGCGTCTTCGCTGTCACACGAGAATACGTCCTGTTTGCGGTGCAGGCTGGGTAATGTAGTTCATCGCACTTTAATTAACACTAATTAATGTTTAATGTGCAATGTGGCTTGTGTGTGGCAGTGCAATGTTTAATGTATATTTAGTGTTTAATGTGCAATGTTGCTTGTGCGGGGAATTGTTGCATATTCAGTTTAAACACTAATTATTTTATACTATATTATATATTATACTATTATTATAACACTAAATACTGACTATTGTAATTTATGTTTGTATATTATTCAGAATTGATAGTATATTATGTATGTGGCTATCAATATTGTTGTTTACACCGTAGCCTTTCTATTCTACAGGTTTATAACCTGTTATTTGTGGACTAAAACAACTGCATAAGGAAAATCAAACAAAGCAAATAAAAAACCACAAAGAGTTAAAACAACGTGTCTCCTTCTGGCGCCCCGTTCGGTGGGGAGAATCTTAAAGAACACACACACACACACACACACACACACACACACACACGGGGCGTGTGTCCGTGGGGGCGGGGCCAGGAGAGGACGTGATGTTCGGGAAACGAAACTTAAGGTTGACAGAAACCCGACGAGGAGGAAGCAGTTCTCTCCCTCAGGAGAACAACACAACACGTTTTGGGACACACACAGTCTGACCGACAGCAACCGCAACCAGGTGAGTAAAACAACACGACCTCCGCGCCTCTCTCCCCGCGGTGTGACCCCGTACGGACCGGCCCTACAGCGGGTTATGATGTGAACTAGGGGAGCGTACCTCTGTTCCCCGGGTCCTCTGTTCCCCCGTCGCGACTGTGCTTTTCGTAGGCGGAATCCGGAAAAAGTTCCGCCTGAAGCGCTAGGAGTGGACAGGCAGCCTGTCAGGCAAACTCACACGCTGACTCCTTACCCTTAACCTAACCGTAACCGTAACCGTAACCCTCACCCTAACCCTAACCATAACCGTAACCCTAACCCTCACCCTAGCCCTAAATCCTCACCCTAAATCCTCACCCTCACCCTCACCCTCACCCTAAACCTAACCCTAACCATAACCGTAACCGTAACCCTCACCCTAACCCTAACCATAACCGTAACCCTCACCCTCACCCTACGCTATGCACTAAACATACTCCGCACGTCAAAAACAGAAGTACACATCATATGCATCAATGCAATGACGACAAAAGATACAATGCATGACATGTGCAACGGAGGCTTGCCCAACAGAACCTACCTGTAGCGTAGTGTTCATAGAATGGGACGATGACGGCACATGCACCGTTCCAAGACAGCAAGTACACCACCACCAACCACTAGGTGTCACTATTTACCCACTCAACTTACCAACAACGATACAAAAACAAAACAGGCCTGCAAGTGGAATTATCTATTTGAACTCTGTCTACTCGTTACACTTGTAGACATCAGAGCGCTCTGTCCAGCGATCATATTACAATAAAGTGATTAGTCATCATCACTGCATCGCTGGAACAGCAGCCAATAGGAGGCTAGTGTGAACTGGGAGGGGAACTGGTCCAACTGGTTGGTTCACAAACATCATTTCCTTGTTACAGAGCCTGACGGTTTGGTGTGGCTCACTTCATTACAGCAGGGAGAAGACTCAGGTACTGTACTCCACTCTGGTCCGTGATTCATCATGAATATGTATAACTTATTGATCCTATCAATAGGAAGAGTACTATTTTCCTGTCATCATGTATGGGTTGTAAACGTTTGTGAATGTTAACTGTATCATACTTAACCTTTCACTGTTCACTGCTGTTAGTCAAAATAAAGCTACTGTTTTGCTACTACCTTTATTTAACCATTGTTATACATTATAAAAATGAATGTAATGGTGACATGATTTAACTTTATTTATCAATGGTTTTCTAGGAATGGCCTCTGCTACTTCCTGGTCTGAAGAGGACTTTTCCTGTTCCATCTGTCTGGATGTGTTCAACAGCCCAGTTTTCACACCATGTGGACACAACTTCTGCAGAACCTGTATTACAACGTTCTGGGATGACCAAGTCCAGTACAAATGTCCTGTTTGCAACGAGCTGTTCCACACAAGACCTGATTTACGGGTTAATACCCTCTTATCAGGGATGGTTGATCGGTTTAGAAGTTCTGCACCAGTCAAAGAGCAGCCTTGTGTTGAACCAGCAGAAGTTCCCTGTGACGTCTGTACTGGGACCCAGCTGAAGGCCGTGAAGTCCTGCCTAATGTGTTTTACCTCTTACTGCCAAACCCACCTGGAGCCTCATCAGAGAGTCGCAGGCCTGAAGAAACATCAGCTGGTCGAGCCTATGGACCGTCTGGAGGACAGGGTGTGTAAGAAACACGACCGACTCCTGGAGCTCTTCTGCCAGACTGAACAGGTGTGTGTGTGTGTTTTGTGCACAGTGACGGACCACAAGTCCCATCCTGTTGTACCTCTAAAGGAGGAATATGAAGTGAAGACGGCCCAGCTGGGGAAGATAGAGGCTGAAGTTCAGCAGATGATCCAGGAGAGACAACTAAAGATTAAGGACACCAGAGACACAGTGGGACGTAGCAAAGCAGACGCAGACAAAGAGATAGCCGATGGTGTGCAGGTCTTCACTGCTCTGAAGCGCTCTGTTGAAAAGTGCCAGGATGATCACAACCAAACGGTTAAAGAGAAACTGAAATCCACAGAGACAGAAGCTGAAGGCCTCATCAAAGAGCTGGAGCAGGAGATAGAAGATCTGACCAATAGAATATCAGAGGTGAAGCAGCTCTCATACACTGAAGACCACCTCCACCTCCTCCAGACCTTCAGATCCCTGAAGGATCCTCCACCCACCAGGGACTGGACGACGGTGGAGGTCCGTCCTCCGTCATACGTTGGGACCTTGAGGAGAGCCCTGGATCAGCTGGAGGAGACACTGAATATGGAGATGAAGAAGCTGCCTGACCTGGAACCAGATTTAAAGAAGTGTAAGTGTTTGTTTAGTTTGATTCATCATTTTGTTTATTTTTACGATGTGCGTGCGTTGTCAGATCATCATCATTACGTGATTGAAGGGTAGGGAGAGGACAGAGGCAGTGGATCGGTGGGAGGTAGTAGGCAAGAAATGCAACCCTTATTCAATCAAACAGAGCCTATGCTGCTATCCACCAACGAGGCTGTTAAGGCTTTTAACTATACGTGTTCTACTGTTAATAATAATAATAATTCATGAAATTTATATACCGCTTTTCAGTGACCCAAAGAAGCTTACATTTTGGAAGACATAAAAAACACGAAAAGGGTGATGACAGTCAGGGGGACGAGGGCAGGGGCAGGGATGAAGGTGGTCATGGGTAGGGGAGGTCGTAGGCTTGGGAAAAGAGAGAGGTTTTTAGAGTGGATTTGAATGTGGGAAGTGAGGGAGAGTCGCGGACAGGTTGGGGAAGAGAATTCCATAGTCGGGGGGCTGCCCTGGAGAAGGCTCTGTCACCGAATGTTTTCAGTTTGGAGGGTGGTACGGTTAGAGTGAGAGTGGAGGAGGATCGGAGGGCTCGGGAGGGGCGATGGGGGATGAGGAGGTCAGACAGGTAGGGCGGGGCCAGGTGGTGGAGAGCTTTGAAAGTCAGCAGGAGTATTTTGAAACTGATACGTTGTTTGACGGGGAGCCAGTGGAGAGTGTGGAGAACGGTAGTGATGTGCTCACGGGACCGGGTGTGAGTGAGGAGGCGAGCAGCAGAGTTTTGGACCATTTGGAGTCTATGGAGGGAATGAGAGGCGATGCCAGTGAGGAGGGAGTTGCAGTAGTCAAGACGGGAGAAGATGAAGGCGTGGATAAGGGATTCAGCAGCAGGGGGGGAGAGGCAGTGTCTGATTTTGGCGATGCGGCGGAGGTGAAAGTAGGAGGTCTTGACAATGGAGCTGACATCGAAGGAGAGGGTGGGGTCCAGGGTAACACCAAGATCGCGTGCCAGGGGGGAGGGAGTGATGGTCGAGGCGTCGATGGTGAGTGAGATGGGTCCAGTTTTATTGAGAGTGGATTTGGTGCCTATGAGAGGAGCTCTGTTTTGTCGCTGTTAAGTTTGAGAAAGTTGTAGGTCAGCCATGTTTTTATTGTAGAGATGCAGTTTTCGATGTGGGTGAGGGGAGGGTTTTGGGTGGTTTTGGTACTGATGACATCTGAGTGTCATCTGCGTAACAGTGGAAGTCGAGATTGAGTTTGCGGATGATGTGACCAAGGGGGAAGAGGTAGCAGATGAAAAGAAGGGGGCAAAGGACTGAGCCCTGAGGGACCCCCTGCGGTACAGGAGAGAGGGTGGACGTGTGGCCAGAGAGGGAGACGAACTGTTGCCTGTCGGTGAGGTAGGAGGTGAGCCAGTCGAGTGCGGTGCCCTCAACACCCTGTTGGCGCAGCCTTTTGAGGAGGATGGAATGGTGTACAGTATCAAAGGCTGCGCTGAGGTCTAGGAAAAGCAGGATGTTGAGGGCACCGCAGTCTGCAGTGGTGAGGAGATTGTTGATGACTTTGACAAGGGCAGTTTCGGTGCTGTGAAGCGGGCGGAAGCCAGACTGGATGGGTTCATAGCGGTTGTTTGACTGGAGGGGTTGATAGAGGTTGTTTGACTGGAGGGGTTGATAGAGGTTGTTTGACTGGAGGGGTTCATAGAGGTTGTTTGACTGGAGGTGGGTGTGGAGTTGGGCGGCGACAATGCGTTCCAGAGTTTTGGAGAGGAACGGCAGGTTGGAGATGGGGCGGTAGTTGGAGAGGTTGGCTGGATCAAGGGTGGACTTTTTGAGGATGGGGGTGATGGAGGCAAGTTTGTAGACAGAGGGAACATGACCAAGGGATAGGGACTGATTGAATAGGGTGGTGAGGTGGGGGATGAGGACAGGGAGGCAAGCCTTGGTTAGAGTCGTTGGGAGAGGGTCGAGAGAGCAGGTGGTTGTCTTGGACGCAGTGATGATGTCCAAAATGTGGGAGGAGTCAACAGGGGAGAAGGCAGTGAAAGAAGGGAAGGGTGGGTGGTCAGGGAGGGGGGGGGGACAGGAATGGTGCGGGTGGAGGAGTTACTAACGGCGGCAGTCAGGGAGCTGTTGATTTGGGAGATTTTATGGTTAAAGGCGAGGAGGAAAGAGTTACAGAGGTCAGGTGAGGAGGGTGGATTAATGTCCGGCGGCTGGAGCAGTTTGTTGACGGTGGAGAACAGGATGCGGGGGTTCCGGTTGGTGCTGTTGATGAGGGTGGAGAAGTGGGCGGATTTAGCAGCATGGAGAGCGTCACGGTAGGAGGAGATGTGATGTTTGTAGGCTTCGGCGTGAATGGTGAGGCGGGTTGGCTTGCATAATCGCTCGAGTTGGCGGCCAGTCTGTTTCATGGTGCGGAGTTCCGGGGTGTACCAGGGGGCGGAGTTAGTGAATGAGACAGAGGAAGTCTTCCAGGGGGAAAGGGAGTCAAGGGAGTCAGAAAGGATGGAGTTGAGCATGATGGCATAGTCGTCAGGGGAAGAGGGGGCAGAGTCAGGGGGGAAGGCAGAGGATATGAGCTGGGAGAGTGAGAGTGGGTTGACTGATTTGATGTTGCGGTAGGAAATGGAGCACTTTTTGGGATTATGGGGTGAGGGTAGAGGAGCGGAGAAGAGGATGCAGAGATGATCAGAGAGTGGGAATGGGAGAGGATGGGGGTTAGATACGGGTAGGGAGGCGGAGCAGACTATGTGGAGGATATGGCCTTTGGTATGGGTGGGGAAGTCAATGTGTTGGGTGAGGTGGAAACAGTCGAGAAGGGAGAGGAAGTCAGATGTCAGTGGGGCGGTCGGCTTGTCCGTGTGGATGTTGAAGTCACCGGTAAGTAGGAGGCGGGAAGAGAGAGAGGACGCAATGGTGAGGAGTTCAGACAGTTCAGAGAGAAAAGATGGGTGTGGCTTCAGAGGACAGTAGATTAGAACAGTGGTGATAGAGTTGGGGAGGGAGAAGGCAAGGTGTTCAAAGGATGAGATAGATGGGAGGTTGAGGTTCAGTTCAGTGATGGACAGGGATTGTTTATGAAGAACGCCTCCCCCTCGGCCAGAGAGGCGGGGTTTGGCAATGTAACTGTAATTGGAAGGAGTGGCTTGATTGAGAGCGTAGAAGTCCAGGGGCTGTTGCCATGTTTCACAGAGGAGGAGCAGATCCATGTTATTGTCCAGTAGCAGTTCAGATATAACGGGTGATTTGTTGGAGAGGGAGCGACAGTTCAGCAGTGCGAGGGAGATGGATGGGGGGCAGGGGAGGGGGAACGGAGGTTAGTGAGGTTGGCAGTACGGCAGGTGGGGGTGACGGGGGGGCGAGAGTTAGTCCAGAGTGAGGGGATGGGTGAGCCATGGGGGAGGTGTTGGTTGCGAGAGGGGCCAGAACCTGGATGGATGTAGCGGCGTCGGCGGAGGATTCCGGCTGTGCTGGCTGCAGGGGCAGCAGAGAGACGATGGTTATTGTTGAGGCGGTGAAGGTCAGCAGCGGTGTAGCTGAGTGGGCCAGAAGTTGGTGGAGTAGAGGAGAGAGTCCTAAGAGTCTGGAGTAGCAGGAGTGATAATCCAAGGTGGAGACGAGACATGACGGCGGATGAAAGAAGGCCGGGTAGTATATTGGTGGTGGCTAGTAGCTGATTGGCTAGAAGCAGGGAGGCAGTGAGTTGTGTGTTGTTGTGTAAGACTTGCGTGGATTTCTGACTAAAACTTTGCGGGCGCCAAAATCTGGAAAGCTGATGCTCACAAAAAAATCTGGATGTATCAATCCTTGCGTAAGCACG
>NW_028177746.1:10000-14545 GCF_964030765.1 Micromesistius poutassou | reverse complement strand
TTCCTTTCCTTATCCTGATCCTTATCCTGAACCAAGAGCTTCCTGTGTCCTTGAGTCTCGACATCATCACATAACGCTACACAGCAGTGAGACGCGAGCCAACAACCACAGCTACAAGAACCTCCTCCCTCCCCTTCAGTCACTAGACCCAACCACAACCAGTGACTAGTGATGACAACCACGGGATAAACCAGTGACTAGTGATGACAACCATGGGATAAACCAGTTCAACCTCTTCCAAGCGGTCCTTAGTTGCCGGATCCCCTTTCACAAACACAATCTGCTTTTTACGCAATACACAATCTTTGGCAATCTGTGCATCCGGTATCACGCGTACACACACACACACACACACACACACACACACACACACACACACACACACACACACAGATACCTCACTTCCCAATAAAGGCACTGTTGTTTTCTGTTCACAGACAACAGACCGGCCCTTGTAACAACGAGTCCTTCCTGTTCCCAGGGAGCAGCTACACTGTTGTTTCTGTTCCAAACCAACGGTTGTGTACTCATGTTGTGTAGTCATAGAAGGAGCAATAGCAGAAAGCATCGATTTCCCCTTTTTGGGAGTGTTTCGCTTGTTACACAGTTTCAGTCAGAGGGGAGAGAGGGATACTGTCTTTGCTGTGACGTACATCTGCACGCTAACTATTGGAGGGTGGGGTACTAGAGAGCCTAGCAGAAGGCTCAGAGCTGCACATGCAGTCTCGCTAGACGGGGTGGTGGAGCTGGAGGTGGAGGAAGTGGGGTAGGAGAAGGCCAGCCTGGGTGGTGATGGACTTGGTAGTGGGGTGGTAGGGTGTGTGTCTGGGGGTGGTGGTGGTGGACTGGGGGTAGAGTGTGTGTCTTGGGGTGGTGGTGGAGTGGGGGGTAGAGTGTGTGTCTGGTGGTGGTAGTGGTGGACTGGGGGGTAGGGTGTGTGTCTGGTGGTGGTGGACTGGGGGTAGAGTGTGTGACTGGGTGTGGTGGTGGTGGTGGTGGGAGCAATGACAGTGACATCATCGTCACAACCATCCTGGTCAGTGCTGATGCCAGAGGCTCCTTCCTGACCGCGGCCCGGGCCAGCCAGCTCCAGAGGGGGGGGCTGGCAGCTGCTGCTGGTTCAGACGGGGGGGTCCTGTGATTCATTACAGGGCCTGTGATCACAGCGGCCCTGCCCTCTAACGGGGGCCGTGTCTGTGGCGGGGGGGGGAGGGGGGGACGAAACTGCTGACAGGTGGCTGAGAACCACCAGCCAATGAATCACCAGCAGGCCACGGGGCGGAGGGACGGCCGCACGGGGTGTGTGTGAGGCGGGAAGTGGCGGGAAAAGGTCCGAGACTAGACCCGGGTAGCCCCGCCCATTCTGCCCGGCGATTTTGAGTTCGCCCCGCAGAAGGCTCTGGAGAAGAGCGATACATTTCTTTCTAGTTTCGATACGTTTTTTTTGCGGGAGCCAATCACCAAGCTGGCTTTCCCCCCCCCCCCCCCCCGTGGCGTGCTATTGGCTGGTTTAACACAATGACGACGAGGGAAGCGACGGCAAAGCAGCCAATTGCGCACAGGAGTCAATTGAACTCCGCCCCGTCGATCACGCCCTCTTGTGCTGAAGAAAATGACAGCAGCCTCCCCAGACCAACGGGCAATCTACGCCTGAGCCTGGTCTGGCACCGGCCAGGCTAGTGCCAGAGACTCCCTCCTGGGTTTTGTTTTAGAACGAGCCACTCACCCGTTGCCCAGCTCGTCCATGTCGTCCATGTCGTCCATGTCGTCCATGTCGCGGCCGTCCTGCGGCGCCCTCTTCTGGCCGAGGTCGCTGTCGCTGAGGTAGCCCCCGCCCTTCAGGTAGGAGGGGTCAGCGTCCAGCTCCTCGATCAGCTGGATGCGGGAGGTGTGGCTGATGCGGATGGGGCTGTGGGAGCGGGCGTGGTCGGCCGAGGGGGCGTCGCCCGCCTGCAGCCGGGGGCTGGCCTGGCCCTGTCGCCATGACAGCGGCGAGGAGCGGTTGACAGGCTGGACACGGAGAAGGCGGCGGCCTCGTCGCTGTCGTAGCAGGTGCCCACGTCGAGGCAGCTGGGTGGAGAGAGGGAAAGGGAGAGAGAGAGAGAGAGAGAGAGAGGGAGAGAGAGAGAGAGAGAGAGGGGGAGAGAGAGAGAGAGAGAGAGAGAGAGAGAGAGAGAGGGGGAGAGAGAGAGAGAGAGAGAGAGAGAGAGAGAGAGAGAGAGGTAAAGAGAGACAGAGAGAGAGAGGTAGAGAGAAACAGAGAGAGGGAGAGAGAGAGAGAGAGAAACAGAGAGAGAGGTAGAGGTTATAAAGAGAGAGAAGTAGAGTGATACAGAGAGAGAGAGAGAGAGAGAGAGAGAGAGGAGGTGAGAGTGATGCAGAGAGAGAGAGAGAGAGAGAGAGAGAGAGAGAGAGAGAGAGAGAGAGAGAGAGAGCAACACGTTAATGACATTCATCACTCCTCCCCCCTGTCCCCAGCCTCTGAGCTCCTTTTGGAGGGAGCTCTGTGATGGCTCCATCTGTCTCTTCTTCTCTTCCGCAGCAGTTCACTTCCTGCATGAGTCCCTGCCTCCTCCTTCTATTATCAGGAAGCTGAAGCCACGAGGCGCTCCAGTACTTAGAGGGATTAGGGATTACTTCCATTCCAGGTGTTTGCGTGTGTGTGTGTGTGGGCGTGCGTGTGAAACGTATGTGTGCGCGTGGACAGTACGCATACATTAGTGATCCTCCTGTCAGCAAAACGGGCCGTAATTCTTAATCTCTCCCTTCCGAGCCCCTAAAGGTGAACAGCATTGTCAGGATGTGTCTATCTGACACTTCTGGAAGATGAAGGCCTGGAGCCAGTGGGGTTGTAAAGATATTAGGTCTGGCACGCGCTGATCATGAATGCGTCTCTCGTTTTATTTATTTATTTCGCTGAAACGAATCGTGTCTTCCAGCTTCATCTACACCACATCCCTGAATAAAAGCCAGGGTAAATAAAATAAATCACATTACCTCAGACACACTGGTTAGAGCGCGGCCGTTTAATGTTTGCCTGCATTCCTCTCATTCAAATATAACCATACTTGGAGCAATATATTCACACAGACGTTCCTCTGCCATTTTGATTCATGAAAACCTCCGTGGTGGTAAACAGCGTGTTTATCATAGGAAACGTGACATCTTGTTTAAACAGGAAACCTCCATAAACAGCTCCTCCGCCTCAGTGTTCAGAGTACGAGGGTGTGTGTGTGTGTGTGTGTGTGTGTGTGTGTGTGTGTGTGTGTTTGGGTTGAGTGTGTCAAGGTTAATACAGTACCGGCGGTAGTGTGTATTAATGGTAAAGGAAATGTATTCCAGCAGGGAAACATCTGCTGATGGAGTCAGAGTCCTGTGGCACAGAAATAGGGGCGGGGACAGAGAGATGGAAAGAGAGAGAGGTGCTTCTCAAGGACAAACTCTGATGATGCATTGAGAGCTGTCACCTCACAGCACACCACAGGATGAGTGGTGAGAGTTAAGGAAAAGGTTGGAGAGAGTATTCTCCAGTACTTTAAATTGAGATGCACAGAGTGCATCACAGAGTCCTAATCTCTTAAAAAGTGGAGAGTACTTATACACAAATCATAGTCATAGGGTAGTCATATTTGACTCAATGTGTGTGTGTGTGTGTGTGTGTGTGTGTGTGTGTGTGTGTGTGTGTGTGTGTCTGTGTGTCTGTCTGTGCCTGTTTCCTTGTGTGTCTGTGTGCTTTTGAAGGGTTTACTTTGAAGTCAGCTTTGGGGTAATCCTGGGTTGGTTCAACAGGAGCAGTGTAGAAGGAGAAGGAGATACCGCTAGTATAGGAGGAATGCTGCGATCGATCTAGCTCCCACCAACACCAGCACACACTGATAACACTGTCCATGCACATCAGTCCATGTCAAACATCTCTCCCTTGACCTGTCATCTCTCCTCTCCTCTCCTCTCCTCTCCTCTCAGCTCTCCTCTCCTCTCCTCTCCCCTCCTCCCCTCCTCCCCTCCTATTCAAAGTCCTTCTGTGATTTGGAATACATTATAGTATCTGGGCTTTTGTGTGTGTATGTGTGAGTTGCTACATGTGTGTGTTTTTACATACGTGTGTGTGTGTGTGTGTGTGTGTGTGTGTGTGTGTGTGTGTGTGTGTGTGTTTTGTACAGGTGTGTGTGTGTGTATGTGTGTTTATGCAGGTGTGTGTCTGTGTGTGTGTGTGTGTGAGTGTGTGTGTTTTGTACAGGTGTGTGTGTGTGTGTGTGTGTGTGTGTGTGTGTGTGTGTGTGTGTGTGTGTGTGTGTGTGTGTGTGCATGTTTGTGCAGATGTGTGTGTGTGTGTGTGTGTGTGTGTGTGTGTGTGTGTGTGTGTGCGTGTTTGTGCAGATGTGTGCAGATGTGTGTGTGTGTGTGTGTGTGTGTTTGTGCAGATGTTTGTGTGTGACTGACCTGTGGCTGAGCTGAGCTCCCCGCAGGCTGGTCATGGTCTCCTCCAAGTTGTGCCGGAGGTCCAGAACATTCTGCACCGTCCTCTTCCTCTGGGACTCAGGGTCT
>NW_028177746.1:0-2500 GCF_964030765.1 Micromesistius poutassou | reverse complement strand
TTTGCTCCTCAGAGATAGACACACAATGCTCTTTCCCCACACACACACACACACGCACGCACACACACACACACGCACACACACACACGCACACACATGCACACGCACGTGCACGCACACACAAACACACAAACACACCGCATACAAAGGCACAACACACGCCTGTGTCTCTTCCCTCTCCCTCTATTGAACAACTAAAAGCAACTGTACTCCTAAAAAAGCATGTGGCCCAGAAATATCCTTTATTCGTCTTACTCTGACATACCTACGCCAAGCCATTCATCGTGTCCCTTCAGATCCGAGAGAGCACAAGGAGAGCGAGGAAGAGCGAGAGAGCCAGAGAAACAGAGTGCGAGGAAGAGGGAGAGAGCCAGAGAAACAGAGTGCGAGGAAGAGGGAGAGAGCCAGAGTAAAAGTGAACAAAAGCATCAGAGACGGAGAGTGAGAGAGAGAGAGAGAGAGAGAGAGAGAGCGAGAGAGAGAGAGAGAAGCTACAGGGATTAAAGGGGACACTTTCTTCTTTCAGAATAGTCCCTGCATACGTGGAGCACGATAATGATTGTGACTTTTCTACGACTACCGAGCCTGTGAACGTCTGACTGCAGACTGTAGAAACCGCAGAGCCTGACAGCCTCACTGCAGCGCGCGGAGGACCTCTCGGCCCGCCGCCACGCCCGCATCCCATTAGCCACTCAGCACGCGGCGCGGCAGAGGGCTGGTTATGCGGATTCAGTGCGTGGAGAACATCAGCGCTTCACAGAGAGGATCATCACCAGGACACGGTGGCGGTGGTGTTATCACGAGGATTCCACTGATTGTTGTGTCACAGAACACTGACAGTGTTCTGTGTAAATCACATGCACTGCACTGCACACACACACACACACAGTGGTGTATATGTGCTGATGTGTCATCTTGGCTATAGTCTTTTGCTAATATTTGATGTAGCGCAGTGCTGTCACTCTTGAATGCGTGTGTATGCTTGTTTGATACCAGATTCTGTACCTCTCTCTCTCTCTCTCTCTTTCCCTCTCTCTTTCCCTCTCTCTGGCTCTGGCTCTGGCTCTGGCTCTCTCTCTATACTGATACATCTGGGACATCTGAGGGGGTTGACAGCAGAAAGCAATAACCAGCTTCTGTATATGTGCCCTCACTAACGCTCCACCACAGCCTGTGTGTTTGTGTCACACCTTCACCATGATGTCTATTCAAGAGCAGTGAACATACACAAAACATGACTCCACAGCATGACTTGTATTTATTACATTCCCGGTGCAGTAGTACAGACTCACAAAGAACCATGTCGATGGTGGAACTGAGCAAAAAGTTGGACCTTTAGTTGACTAAAGCCTTCGGACATCTTGTGTGTATGCGTGTGTGTGTGTATGTGTGTGCGTGCCTGCACATGCGTGTGTATGGGTCACATGCGTGTGTATGGGTCACATCCAGGGCGGTATCTAAAGGGGTGGCACGGGGTGAACAATGATTGGTCCCCCCTGGTGCCCGCTTCAAGCCATTGGACTAGGGTACTGCACTACCCCATTGTATCAGAGCGGTGTCAAAGACTTGCTGGCAAATGAATAACATCTAGTCTCTGTTCATGGTATGTAAACAATACACACTCAATTATTTCTTTTGAAATATGTGGAGTGGGGTGTTGTCGAGAGTAATGAGGCCCACTGATGGCGGAACGCTACTGAAGCCTTGATTGAGTTCAATCGTGGTTTTAGGTAGCTAGATTGTTAGCTCAGCTAGCGTAGCTCTGGTAGACTAGTGAGTAGCTACCTCTGAGTGTGACGTCCCCGTGTTATTCAGCAGTGGTGCAACACTACATGAATAGAAAATAGACAGTATTAGATCATAGATATTACTTTATCGGTTCTTCCTGTTTAAAGATTAAAGGCACAGTCACTGTTCCCAGACAGACTATGACAAAGTGGCACACACTACAATGTGAGGTTTGAGAAGGTAAGCGTATCAGGTCCCGTGACGTTGGGAATGCTAAGCAGTAGAACGGTGCATTTGAAAAAAAACAACCTTATTTTAGGGTGCGGTTGGAAAACTCAGCCGCTGAATAATAACAAGGTATTCGCTCTATTTGCATACATCCAAATATGTATCTATTTGTGTATATTGATAAAAAATAATCATAAGAAATTGATATGTATACATATACATGGAGCCACCTCTGACAAAATCTCCTGGAACGGCCCCTGGTCACACCGTCCCCCTCCTGAGCAGCCTTCAGATAAGTCCTCTTAACTTGCACCTTTCTGAGTCCCCCTCCCTCAGCTGAGTGTGGGGTCTTTCCAGCGTGTTCTCAGGGTCCCATCAGGGTGATGGATCGCTGATTAGGGGGCGGGGGGGGAGGGGCCTCTCCTCATTATCTTTATGTAGATCTAATCCTGAGCTGGAGCCGCTTTAAATGAACCGGCCCCCTGCTGGGTAAGACCACCATTATAGGCTGCTGGGAACCACACACACACACACACACACACAC
>NW_028177747.1:7500-14306 GCF_964030765.1 Micromesistius poutassou | reverse complement strand
ATGGTGTACATGTAGTGAAGGTATTCATGTATTCATTATTTAATAGGCTTAGGGTTAACACTAACCCTAACCCGCGCCCTAACCCCTATGCTAATGCTATATAATAATGGGTATTAATGGATCTGCTAATGTTAATTAATGGTTAATTAATGTATCCTTATTATAAAGTGTTAACCCACAGGTATAATGCAGATGTTAGTTTCCAGTGGGACACCCTAACCACTACACGTTCCCACCCCAAATCCAACTGCACAGTCAACAACACAACATGCTAGCCTACTCATATCCAACCCTATAAAGAACGCCGTCGCGAAGCGCCATAGACATGGGCCTCCCATTTCAACCGGCCCAGCCACAGGGAAGCACTTTTGCTCAACATGTGACTAAGTAGTAAGTAATGCTATCTTTCTATTTACACATAGAGCGCTTAATAGGATGCATAACAACAATCCCGATGCATAAAACCATAAACACACGATGATAAAAGAAGAACAGGCCTCACATAATGCAGGAAGAACAGGGGAGAGAAAACAGGAATATCATAAAGCCAGTTTGAACCGACCGGTTTAGACGTTCTTTAAAACCCTCACCTGAAAGGAGAGACTGCATGGGAGGGGGGGGGGGGGGGTTCTACAGAGAAGGTGTCCGGACCTAAGGACCACCTTGGCTCTTCAGTCCGACTCGAGGGACAGAAACCCCTGGACAGGGGATCAGCGGGCTCAGAGCTTCTGAGGGGAGGTTTGAGATATGATCTGAGACGAGAGGCCCTGTGAGGCTTTAGAAGTCATTAGAAGTATTTTAGAAGCAACACTGTGTTCCACTGGCCGGTGGACGGGGCTGATGGGGAGACCAGCCTGGGACCGGTGTCAGCACCGAGCTGCAGCGGTTTGGACCGGCTGAGACCGGCTCAGACCGGCGTGGCCCACGGCGCGCAGACATAGAAGCACAATAATCCAGACGGTAGGCAAACAACAACAACTCATTCATAGTTCTGCGTTGGAGTGGAGACCGAGCCAGCCGGACTTTACCCCTCAGTTGGAAAAGGGCCTGTTTTGAAGCAGCTCGTGTGGCGTTCACTGCACAGCGGCGGTATTCCATGAAGCGGTTTCTCTTCCAGGCCCTATCGGCCGGCCGGGAACGCCAGGGTTTACGCGTAGGTTTTTTTCTTTTCCGAGGGGGAACGCTCTCGTCTGCAGCTGCAGGACAAAGGGTGGCGCTGGGCCTTTCAGCGGCGCTTTGTGGAGCCAGAGCAAGGTGTGAAGGCTTTGAAAACAACACCTGCGATACCAGCGCCGGACAATCAGCGCCGCGCCTGAAGGACACGGAGGACTTTTCTTCTTTTCTCCTTTTCCTCTTTTTACGAGTTCACTGCCCCGTGTGAGGCCCCCTTTCCCTTTGTGACCACTGGTATTCCACCAGTGGTCCCCCCCCCCCCCCCCCCCTCTTGCTCTCTCTTCCTGGACATTGTTGTATTGAGGAAACCATCGCTGAAAGAATACAAGAGAAGCAGCTCAGGAGCACCAGGGGGGCGGGGCGGGGGGGGGGGGGGGGGGGGGGGAGGGGGGAGGATGAGGAGGGGTTCTCGATGTGTCGAGGAAGAACGCACACGTCGGGTGATTCGTTAAGGGGCTAGGTAGCTGTTGTAGCGCTAAGCTCCGCTGAGCTCCCTCTGAAGCGGCGTGCGCTCGGCGCTAGGTGCTGTCCTGAGGCTAAGAGCTGTCTGGAGCCCCGGAGCCAACGCTGGAGCCCCGGATAACAAGCTGCTCCTAAAGCCCCACGGCCAGCAGGTACAGACTCACCTGCCAGGGACCAAGCCTCTCAGAGCCTCTCGCTGGGGCCCGGAGACTGACGCGGGTGTGTGTGGGTGTGTGTTTTTGTGTGTGTGTGTGTGTGTGTGTGTGTGTGTGGGTGTTTCTCTGTGTCACAAAAGAGGTGACCCCAGGGAAAGTAGAGTGAACCAGGGCAATGACAACAGGTTTGTGTGTGTGTGTGTGTGTGTGTGTGTGTGTTTGTGTGGGCATGTGTGCGTGCGTGCGTGTGGATGTGTGGATGTGTGTGTGTGTGTGTGTGTGTGTGTGTGTGTGTCGGCCCGGGGGCGGCGGCTCCGTGCTCCCAGCTGGGTATTGCCCTGCAGCTGACCCTGCTGTCTATGCAGTAATTAGACAACGGCAGGCGACTGCCTCCTGAACTCCTGCTGCCCCCCCCCCCCCCTCCTGGTCCCCCCCCCCCCGCCCATACAATGGCTGTGAAGAGCAGGGCTGACTCCCTCCAGGGCACCCCCCCCCCCCCCCTCCATGCAGCCCAGCCCCCACCAGCCCCCCGTCCTGGGCTCCTATAGGGGGGGAGGGGGCGGGGGGGGGGCTACAGGCAGAGCTGAAACTTGACTCAGCAGGTCCAGTTTCAAGGTCCATTCTCACTCTACAGAAGGACTCCTTAATTACCCTGCGTTAATTTAGGGGCCTTTTTGTTGATTGAAGTGTGTGTGGATGTGTTTTCTTACCATTACTGTCCTGGTGGCAATTTGGCCGTCCTTGTTTGCTGTGATAGCACCGTGTGTTTAGACGCCTGATAAAACTGAATTAATTTAACTTATAACGGGGGGGGGGTTCTGGTGGGGGGGCATACTCCCTTTTAATAAGAAGTGTCAGGTTTGTTAGTTAGGGCTGGAATCCTATTAAAAGCTTTTTAAGTTATTTATAAGACCTGTCTTCATCGGCTGATTAATTAGCCGCTGCTTGCGGAGCGAGCAAACAGAAAGCTAATCACAGGCGGCTCCACAAAGACTCTCCTGGAGGGAGGGGGACACCTATGGCTCAGGAGCCTGATAAAGAAAGCAACATCATGCAGACCATAATAGGCTCGCCCTCTCTCTCTCCCTCCCTCTTTTAGTTGTAAAACTACCCTATAATTGTTTAAGCCTCGGGTTTCCGTTCGCAATATTCGTCGTCCCGACGAGGACCTGAATACTAAAGAGGACGAATGGGAACGCAACGTGAACTGTGTCTGTGTTGTTCTGCGGAGCGTGGTTCCGGTGTGAAGCCGGTTGTTCTCACGCCTGATCTTTGGGTGACTTACAGCCAGCGATACGACTCTGTGGGCCATATTTGAACGCTCTGAAACGCAAGTAGGAAACGCGAAACGCAAATGGCTTTGTGGGTGGTGCTCTGGTGATGTTTCTATTATACCGGCGCCCGACGCAAATCTAAAATTGGTTGGTCTGAAGGAGCTTAATTACTCATACGGTAGGTGTGGTTTGGGCGTAACCTGCAATTAACCAATCGGAGCGTCATCTCACGTTCCCTTTAAAAGCGAGGCGCACTTGTTCCATGTCGGATTGCTACTCATCGTGCAAGCCTTTCCCCTGAGGATCCGCTGGTGGACGACTGGTCTTCCTGAGCAGACGGAAACACGCGTCCAGTTAGAGTTCAAGGAATCATTGATGATGATGATGATGACCATGATGAAGATCCAGCATTGTTTGACTAAAAACATATTCTCTGTAACTCACAGGGTTCTGTGTAAAGGTTCTCTGTAACTCACAGGGTTCTGTGTAAAGGTTCTCTGTAACTCACAGGGTTCTGTGTAAAGGTTCTCTGTAACTCACAGGGTTCTGTGTAAAGGTTCTCTGTAACTCACAGGGTTCTGTGTAAAGGTTCTCTGTAACTCACAGGGTTCTGAGTGACACGGTGCTCCACTTACGTCCAAAAATACACACAACCCCTCAAACACACACACACTTGCACATACGCGCTTACACAACACAATATCGCTTTCCAGTGAACTTTATGCTCAAATATTAACCCTGGTCACGGGAGACTGACCAAATCTCTCACACACACACACACACACACACACACACACACACACACACAGGCACAGGCAAACATACACACACACACACACACACACACACACACACACACACACACACACACACACACACACACACTCACACACACACAGGCACAGGCAAACACACACACACACACACACACACACATGCCCTAGCCAGACATGACAGGCCTCATGTGTCCAGCAGGCCGTGTAATCTCTGGGAGAATGTGTTTGTGTGAGAGATGAGCGGGGCTCACCCCCTGATTTCATTACCTTTCCCTGACCCCACAGATTGACAGATCTAATTGCCCAATCACTGCCCCTCCCCCACCGCCTCTATCTAATCCTTCCCCCCCTCCCCGCGATCGGGTGACCAGCCCCTTCATTTATGGGCAGAAGACGAAGCAGGAGAAGAGACAGTTCATTCACACAGTAACCTCACCCCCCTCTCCCTCTCTCCCCCTCTCTCCCCCTCTCTCCCTCCCTCACCCCGCTCCTCAGTCCTTTAATCTTGCTCTCGAACTATTTGTTCGGCTGCAAAGAGCCTCTCTGTTCTCCCATGAAAACCGAGCAGCAGTTTCAGAAGCCCAAGATCTCCTTCACAGATCTCCGGCGCGGTTCTGATTCTGGGAAGACATGAGACACACACAGTGTTTTGGTTTTCCCTCCCAGCAGAACACTGAATCCTTTTCAAGTGGAGAATTGTGTGTTTTTTTATAACTATCAGTGGAATCTTCCAATCAGTTGTAGCATGTAACAATGTCTGTTTTAATCTCATCCAGGTGATCCTGTGGGGTCGCACAGAGAAGTGCCTTAAAGACACCGCCGCAGAGATCTCTCTGTCGGGCACCGAGTGTCACTACTTCCTGTGCGACGTGGCCAATAGGGAGGAGGTGTACAGACAGGCCAAGGTGTTGAGAGAAAAGGTGCGTTCGCTCGGGTGCAGTGTGAGCGCTTCATGGGACTGGATTCAAAGTGATGTCCCTTTGGGTTGTGAGTCCTAGTAGAGCACTCTGACTTTGGAGAGGCCTTGAAAAACTCAAAATGAATAAAAATAAATAAAAACTACTTTTATAATCTTTCATTCCTGTCACATTTAAGAAGATGCTAGATTAGAGATGTCAGCCAGCCAGCCAGTCAGTCAGTCAGTCAGTCAGTCAGTCAGTCAGTCAGTCAGTCAGCCAGCCAGCCAGCAAGCCAGTCAGTCAGTCAGTCAGTCAGCCAGCCAGCCAGCCAGCCAGTCAGCCAGCCAGCAAGCAAGTCAGTCAGTCAGTCAGTCAGTCAGCCAGCCAGCCAGTCAGTCAGCCAGTCAGCCAGCCAGCCAGTCAGCCAGCCAGTCAGTCAGCCAGTCAGTCAGCCAGACCTAGACCTGTGTTGAGAGAGCCCTTCTAACTCCCTGTTCTGCGGTCAGGTGGGCGACGTGACGATCCTGGTGAACAACGCGGCGGTGGTCCACGGCAAGAGCCTGATGGACAGCGACGACGACGCCCTGCTCAAGTCCCAGCACATCAACACCCTGGGCCAGTTCTGGGTAAAGACCTCCACCCCCACCGCTAATCCTAGCCTTTCTCCCCTCATTAGTTAGCTTACCTCTGAGGTGGTGCTAATCGTCACATACAGCTCACTGGAGCGCTCGGTTTCTGCTCTGAACCTGGAATTCCCACCTCTCTCAGAGAACAAGGGGGATTTCCTGCCTGCGGATTACCCTCTGCTGTTTGCCAACTTTGGTTTGAGCTGCCTGCGCCCGTTGTCAAAGGCGTCAGTCAAGGGTGTGTCACTATGCCTGGTTAAGTGGGGTATTTCCAAATCGCCCCTCCATTCCGCAAAAAGACATCAGAGAGGGTTTTTGTAACCCCTGGCATTTTAGAATGTGAATAGAATTCAGGAGGCTGATGCAGGCAGACAGAAATGCAATTATCAACTAAATGGAAGTGCGGTCTGTAGATCTGCTGCCAGCGCATTTCATTCACCTCTTCTTTCTTTTGTGCAAGAGTCTGCAGTGCATTGCATATATTCACAGCTTATATCCTCGTCATCTGTTCACTGCGTCCGTCCGTACCACTCTCTGCTCTGTGGATAACCTGTCGGGGTCTTTGTTGATGTTGATACCGTTGTTGGACTGTTGGACAACATTGTACAATAATGAACGTTCTCATTAACGTTGTTATTGGAACAAGAGGCAGAATCAGCTCTGCTTAATAATTCAAATTTCACAATCAACGCTGAAAACCAATCAAGGTGTGCATGTAAACTCTACAACTGTCGGTTCTTGAATCGCCCCATACTCACTCCCGCCCTCCTCTTCCTCCTCTTCCTCCTCTGCCCCCCAGACGACCAAAGCCTTCCTCCCCCGGATGCTGGAGCTGCAGCACGGCCACGTGGTCTGCATCAACTCCATCCTGTCCCAGTCGCCCATCCCCGGGGCCGTGGACTACTGCACCTCCAAGGCCTCGTCGCTGGCCTTCATGGAGAGCCTGACCCTGGGCCTGCTGGACTGCCCCGGCGTGGCCTGCACCACCGTGCTGCCCTTCCACTGCAACACACAAATGTTCCAGGGCATGGAAGTCCGGTAATGGATGATTCATACCCCACTCCCCGTCCGCGGGATAAGTAAGGGATAATGTATGGAGCACCGGTCATTATCGGGAAAATAAGCCCCGACAGGGCGAACCGGACACCGACGCGAAGCAGAGGTGTCTTGCTTCACCCTGAAGGGGCTTATTTTAGATAATGACCGGCGACGTTCTATACATTATCCCGCTTATTATGCGGCTACTTGCCAAAACGAAAAAACTTTACACGGTGTGTCTTTTTACAATTTATTTGTTTCCAGCATCCCTAGTGCATCCGTATCAGCAGAGAAATAGTTTGCCAAAGACGTTGACGTCGCTTAGCGACCGAATACGCTGGGGTTGATAAGTTACCAGACTACTTGCAGAGTGATACGAAAGACGTGAAAAAATCCACTTTCC
>NW_028177747.1:0-2500 GCF_964030765.1 Micromesistius poutassou | reverse complement strand
TGATCACATTCCCGGGTGTCCCTGTGGGATACCCCAGGTCTTATACCCCCGGACCCTGGGCTGAGCAGAGGGAGGTGGGGGGAGGGGGGGGCTAGGCAGGGGGCCTGAAGGAAGCAGAAGGCAGTGTGGGGGGGGGATATCTTTCACAATATGCTATTCATTTCAGAGCTCATTCAGCTGTTTTTTATTGCAGATTCCGCAAGGGGTTTTTGGCGGTCGACTGATCAGCGTCTCCACTGTACCTGATATTCTCCATGGGCCGTGAGCAGGGTTAGGGGGATAGGGGTACGGGGTTACAGGGGTACAGTGGTACAGGGGTACAGCGGTACAGGGGTACAGGGGTACAGAGGTAAGGGGGTACAGGGGTACAGCGGTACAGAGGTACAGGGGTACAGAGGTACGGTTACACACGTGACCGCAGCGTTTCTTACTTTGTGCACTCCGGTCCACGGCGAGGTGTGCGTGTGTGTCGTCCCGTGTGTGTTTTTCCCTTTATGCCGTCCAAGCATTCGTCATGGCAACCGAGGGGCCTGGAAAGTCAGCCTCCAATGATCCATTTAATACGTTCTAGGCGCCCTGAAACCGGAGTCCATTTGACTCGCGGTGCGGTGAGGCTGAACGTATCCTAAGAGCCCCGGCCAGCGCAGGCCTCGGTCATTATTCACATCCCATAATCCCCGGGTACCAGTCAGGCAGCCAGTCTCTTCAGCCTCAATGGAAGCATTTCCCCAAACAGCGCCCACATGAATCCCCTGGGATGAGGCAACGTGGAGTTACGTTTGGAAATGGTTGTATTTAATGTCTCTGTACGAGAGAGTAAAAAAGAGCTGATTAACAATGTCGTTATGCAACATTGGCAATTTTTTTTAATTCTTATTTCTTAATTTTTCTTCTTTCCTCTCTCCCTCCCTCAATCCTTCCTTCCATACGTCCTTCTATCCATCCTTCTATCTTTCCTTGTCAGAGGAGGAGGGAAGGAGGGAGGAAGGAAGGCGGGAAAGGAGGAGGAAAGGGAGAGAAGGGATGGACATCACCTCTGCCCAGCAGATGGCTGGCAGGCTTTGTTCTGATTGGACGGCTGACAGGCTGTGTTCTGATTGGACGGCTGGCAGGCTGTGTTCTGATTGGATGGATGACAGGCTGTGTTCTGATTGGATGGCTGACAGGCTTTGTTCTGATTGGACGGCTGACAGGCTGTGTTCTGATTGGACGGCTGGCAGGCTGTGTTCTGATTGTACAGCTGACAGTGTGTGTCTGTGTGTGTGTATGCGTGTGCGTGCTTGTGTGTGTGTGTTTCTGAGGAGTAGAGACGAGAGGGAGGAGAGGGGAGGTGGAGAGGACTAGAGAGCAGAGGAGAGGATGGAGGAGTACAGGAGAGGAGAGGAGAGGAGAAAAGAAGAGGATAGGGTGAAGAGAAGGAGAGGAGAAGAGAGGAAGAGAAGATGAGGAAGACAGGAGAAGAGAGGAGAATAGAAGAAGAGGAGGAGGAGAAAAGAAGAGGAGAGAGGATAGGGGAGGAAAGGAGAGGAGAAAGGAGGAGGATAGGGTGAAGAGGAGAGGAGAGGAGGAGAGGAGTGTTGCCGTTGGTTACAGTGTCCTCTCTCGGCGGCGGGGCCCTCCACACCGGACCCGGGTCATCCATCAGGGAGCGGGGGCCGGGGGCCCTCACCCACGGCGGGGGGCCCTCGGCGACACATCAGTTGACCTGTCACAGAGCAGGAGTTATTATACACTGTGGGGTCAGAGGTCAGGCCCTGAACACACACACTGGCATGTGGACACACTCTTACACACGTGCACACACGCGTGCACATGCACGCACTCACGCATGCACATACACATACACACACACACACACACACACACAACAATGATTCAAAGGCATGATTCACAGGGTGAAGAGAAAGGGTTATTGATGAATTGAAACGTCAAACTCAACCTTTTATATCCATCTGTCTTCAGTCTTGAACCTTGAGTCTTCTGACGGCTTAACCGGTGTCTTGAGGCCGCTCTTAGCGCGCGTAACCGTAGCAACAACAGACAGACACTCAGAGCAATGACCTAGCACAGGTAACCCAGACACGGAGGAATTCCAGCAATGCCTTCATCATGGCCTCGGTGCCGAGCGCCAGTCACACGCCTACGCTCCAAACAGACTATGGACTACCTCATACATGAATATGTATAAGGGCAGCCGGTGGCTGCGCGGCGTCTACATTACTCGAGGAGGGAAGACGCACGCCTCTTCATGAATTCCAGTCATTACTGTTTTCATAAGCCCCTTATCAAACTCGGATCATCTTCTAGGGAAAAAAAAATTAAAAAGCGGTGAATACGATCAACCTTTATCTCCGAGGACTGGAGTGCGTAGCGAGGAGGGGGGGGGGGGAGGGAGGGCGAGGGAGGGCGGCTGTGGAGCTGTTCTTCATTGCAGGTCTTCTGTGCAGCATCGTATCTGTTTGATCGGCATATCAGAGAGAGAGGGAGAGAGAGAGAGAGA
>NW_028177748.1:7500-12500 GCF_964030765.1 Micromesistius poutassou | reverse complement strand
TATTCAGTCCGACATGGTGAGCCGTGTCGGACTCACACGCGACGTGTTCCCCCTCCTCTGGAGGGTCCTAAAGACCTCCAGGCTTGGGGTCACTCACTACACTATTCAGTCCGACATGGTGAGCCGTTTCGGACTCACACGCGACGTGTTCCCCCTCCTCTGGAGGGTCCTAAAGACCTCCAGGCTTGGGGTCACTCACTACACTATTCAGTCCGACATGGTGAGCCGTGTCGGACTCACACGCGACGTGTTCCCCCTCCTCTGGAGGGTCCTAAAGACCTCCAGGCTTGGGGTCACTCACTACACTATTCAGTCCGACATGGTGAGCCGTTTCGGACTCACACGCGACGTGTTCCCCCTCCTCTGGAGGGTCCTAAAGACCTCCAGGCTTGGGGTCACTCACTACACTATTCAGTCCGACATGGTGAGCCGTTTCGGACTCACACGCGACGTGTTCCCCCTCCTCTGGAGGGTCCTAAAGACCTCCAGGCTTGGGGTCACTCACTACACTATTCAGTCCGACATGGTGAGCCTTTTCGGACTCTCACGCGACGTGTTCCCCCTCCTCTGGAGGGTCCACAGGACCTCCAGGCTTGGGGTCACTCACTACACTATTCAGTCCGACATGGTGAGCCGTGTCGGACTCACACGCGACGTGTTCCCCCTCCTCTGGAGGGTCCTAAAGACCTCCAGGCTTGGGGTCACTCA
Organism: Micromesistius poutassou; assembly: GCF_964030765.1. Lineage (NCBI taxonomy): Eukaryota > Metazoa > Chordata > Actinopteri > Gadiformes > Gadidae > Micromesistius > Micromesistius poutassou. The sequence goes on along the minus strand of NW_028177748.1, from coordinate 11,792 downwards.
CTACACTATTCAGTCCGACATGGTGAGCCGTGTCGGACTCACACGCGACGTGTTCCCCCTCCTCTGGAGGGTCCTAAAGACCTCCAGGCTTGGGGTCACTCACTACACTATTCAGTCCGACATGGTGAGCCGTTTCGGACTCACACGCGACGTGTTCCCCCTCCTCTGGAGGGTCCTAAAGACCTCCAGGCTTGGGGTCACTCACTACACTATTCAGTCCGACATGGTGAGCCGTGTCGGACTCACACGCGACGTGTTCCCCCTCCTCTGGAGGGTCCTAAAGACCTCCAGGCTTGGGGTCACTCACTACACTATTCAGTCCGACATGGTGAGCCGTTTCGGACTCACACGCGACGTGTTCCCCCTCCTCTGGAGGGTCCTAAAGACCTCCAGGCTTGGGGTCACTCACTACACTATTCAGTCCGACATGGTGAGCCGTTTCGGACTCACACGCGACGTGTTCCCCCTCCTCTGGAGGGTCCTAAAGACCTCCAGGCTTGGGGTCACTCACTACACTATTCAGTCCGACATGGTGAGCCGTTTCGGACTCACACGCGACGTGGTCCCCCTCCTCTGGAGGGTCCTAAAGACCTCCAGGCTTGGGGTCACTCACTACACTATTCAGTCCGACATGGTGAGCCTTTTCGGACTCACACGCGACGTGGTCCCCCTCCTCTGGAGGGTCCTAAAGACCTCCAGGCTTGGGGTCACTCACTACACTATTCAGTCCGACATGGTGAGCCTTTTCGGACTCACACGCGACGTGGTCCCCCTCCTCTGGAGGGTCCTAAAGACCTCCAGACTCGGGGCTACTCACTACACTATTCAGTCCGACATGGTGAGCCGTTTCGGCCTCACACGCGACGTGGTCCCCCTCCTCTGGAGGGTCCTAAAGACCTCCAGACTCGGGGCTACTCACTACACTATTCAGTCCGACATGGTGAGCCGTTTCGGCCTCACACGCGACGTGGTCCCCCTCCTCTGGAGGGTCCTAAAGACCTCCAGACTCGGGGCTACTCACTACACTATTCAGTCCGACATGGTGAGCCGTTTCGGCCTCACACGCGACGTGTTCCCCCTCCTCTGGAGCCTCCAGAAGACCTCCAGGCCGTTCTCTGCCTTCTTCCCCTGGAGCCCCCCTTACACACGGGATGGGCTATGTCCTTCCAACACAGGGGTCAAACGTGTAGTAGGCGAAGCCCAGAGTTTTACAGGCTGCAGACTGCTATTTTTCTTGTTTTCGGTACCCCTGGTATAAAAACCCGAAAATCCCAACCCATGGTAGACTAAAACCAACCCATGGTATACTAAAACCAACCCATGGTATACTAAAAGCTGCCCCTGGTAGACTACGGAGAAAAGACTCTGTCTGATTTTTGATTCTCTCTTTTTCTCAAAATCAGACAGAGTCCCAGAGTTAGTGCACCATGGGTTGCGTTTTAGGAGATTTACAGAAAAGACTCTGTTAAATTTCCAAAACACGTCCCATGGTAGTTTAAATGGACTTTGTGGTTTCTTTAGTTCATCCAGGCTCAGGGGGACTTGATGTTCTTGCCAGTCCGGGATGGTGGACTCTCTGGGCCTGCCACAGGACGTGGTCCTGGTCCCCTGGAGGGTCCACAAGACTTGAAGTGGTTTTTGCCTCTTTTTTCTTTCTTTTTTTCCTCAGACACACACGGACCAGGCCTCCCCCTACAACGTCCCACACCCCCAGTCCCGACCTCCATGCCTCCAGCAGACACCCAGGCACCACCCCCACATGAGGGGCCCCAGGTCCAGGCCCCGGGGGACCGGGACCGGGACCCGTACTGGGCCAGCACCCAGACCCAGACACACACGGACCAGGCCTCCCCCTACAACGTCCCACACCCCCAGTCCCGACCTCCATGCCTCCAGCAGACACCCAGGCACCACCCCCACATGAGGGGCCCCAGGTCCAGGCCCCGGGGGACCGGGACCGGGACCCGTACTGGGCCAGCACCCAGACCCAGACACACACGGACCAGGCCTCCCCCTACAACGTCCCACACCCCCAGTCCCGACCTCCATGCCTCCAGCAGACACCCAGGCACCACCCCCACATGAGGGGCCCCAGGTCCAGGCCCCGGGGGACCGGGACCGGGACCCGTACTGGGCCAGCACCCAGACCCAGACACACACGGACCAGGCCTCCCCCTACAACGTCCCACACCCCCAGTCCCGACCTCCATGCCTCCAGCAGACACCCAGGCACCACCCCCACATGAGGGGCCCCAGGTCCAGGCCCCGGGGGACCGGGACCGGGACCCGTACTGGGCCAGCACCCAGACCCAGACACACACGGACCAGGCCTCCCCCTACAACGTCCCACACCCCCAGAGCCGGCCTCCATGCCTCCAGCAGACCCCCCAGCAACACCCCCACATGAGGGGCCCCAGGTCCAGGCCCCGGGGGACCGGGACCGGGACCCGTACTGGGCCAGCACCCAGACCCAGACACACACGGACCAGGCCTCCCCCTACAACGTCCCACACCCCCAGAGCCGGCCTCCATGCCTCCAGCAGACCCCCCAGCAACACCCCCACATGAGGGGCCCCAGGTCCAGGCCCCGGGGGACCGGGACCGGGACCCGTACTGGGCCAGCACCCAGACCCAGACACACACGGACCAGGCCTCCCCCTACAACGTCCCACACCCCCAGTCCCGACCTCCATGCCTCCAGCAGACACCCAGGCACCACCCCCACATGAGGGGCCCCAGGTCCAGGCCCCGGGGGACCGGGACCGGGACCCGTACTGGGCCAGCACCCAGACCCAGACACACACGGACCAGGCCTCCCCCTACAACGTCCCACACCCCCAGTCCCGACCTCCATGCCTCCAGCAGACACCCAGGCACCACCCCCACATGAGGGGCCCCAGGTCCAGGCCCCGGGGGACCGGGACCGGGACCCGTACTGGGCCAGCACCCAGACCCAGACACACACGGACCAGGCCTCCCCCTACAACGTCCCACACCCCCAGAGCCGGCCTCCATGCCTCCAGCAGACCCCCCAGCAACACCCCCACATGAGGGGCCCCAGGTCCAGGCCCCGGGGGACCGGGACCGGGACCCGTACTGGGCCAGCACCCAGACCCAGACACACACGGACCAGGCCTCCCCCTACAACGTCCCACACCCCCAGAGCCGGCCTCCATGCCTCCAGCAGACCCCCCAGCAACACCCCCACATGAGGGGCCCCAGGTCCAGGCCCCGGGGGACCGGGACCGGGACCCGTACTGGGCCAGCACCCAGACCCAGACACACACGGACCAGGCCTCCCCCTACAACGTCCCACACCCCCAGAGCCGGCCTCCATGCCTCCAGCAGACCCCCCAGAAACACCCCCACATGAGGGACCCCAGGTCCAGGCCCCGGGGGACCGGGACCGGGACCCGTACTGGGCCAGCACCCAGACCCAGACACACACGGACCAGGCCTCCCCCTACAACGTCCCACACCCCCAGAGCCGGCCTCCATGCCTCCAGCAGACCCCCCAGCAACACCCCCACATGAGGGGCCCCAGGTCCAGGCCCCGGGGGACCGGGACCGGGACCCGTACTGGGCCAGCACCCAGACCCAGACACACACGGACCAGGCCTCCCCCTACAACGTCCCACACCCCCAGTCCCGACCTCCATGCCTCCAGCAGACACCCAGGCAACACCCCCACATGAGGGGCCCCAGGTCCAGGCCCCGGGGGACCGGGACCGGGACCCGTACTGGGCCAGCACCCAGACCCAGACACACACGGACCAGGCCTCCCCCTACAACGTCCCACACCCCCAGAGCCGGCCTCCATGCCTCCAGCAGACCCCCCAGCAACACCCCCACATGAGGGGCCCCAGGTCCAGGCCCCGGGGGACCGGGACCGGGACCCGTACTGGGCCAGCACCCAGACCCAGACACACACGGACCAGGCCTCCCCCTACAACGTCCCACACCCCCAGAGCCGGCCTCCATGCCTCCAGCAGACCCCCCAGCAACACCCCCACATGAGGGACCCCAGGTCCAGGCCCCGGGGGACCGGGACCGGGACCCGTACTGGGCCAGCACCCAGACCCAGACACACACGGACCAGGCCTCCCCCTACAACGTCCCACACCCCCAGAGCCGGCCTCCATGCCTCCAGCAGACCCCCCAGCAACACCCCCACATGAGGGGCCCCAGGTCCAGGCCCCGGGGGACCGGGACCGGGACCCGTACTGGGCCAGCACCCAGACCCAGACACACACGGACCAGGCCTCCCCCTACAACGTCCCACACCCCCAGAG
>NW_028177749.1:0-9031 GCF_964030765.1 Micromesistius poutassou | reverse complement strand
TGGCCATGATGATGTGGGATTAATTTCTCACTTGTGGCTGAATGGAGTCTTTGTGTGAGTGGTGTTTACAGTGGGACCGCTTTGTCCTGACGGAGACAATGAAACCCATTCAGAAATACTCAATTCACTAATCATTATTTTGGTTTGGGTCGAGGATGTATGGTTTTCTTGTTGTGCCAAAAGATCTTTCGGGGGGTAAAAAAGAGGGACGTGAAGTATTGTCGTCCCTTTTTTCAATGTAATCTTTTTCATTAATACGTTTTTTCAGCAGTGCGGTTGGCAAGGTTTGGAGCCCTGGATTAAAGGCGACCGTTATTGAAACAACTTCACTCCAGCCCTGCCTCCTGTGACAAAGTGCTTAAATTGTACAGCTTTACCTCCCACAGACTGCCTCATCTCCCATGCACCCCCCCCACCCCCCTCCAGGACCAAAGAGAGCGGTTCAAGTGGAATCAATTAAAGTGTAAGTGAACCCCCCCCCTGTTTCAACTCCAATCCCAAAATGTTTTTGACTGAGAGTTCTAGGGAGGAGGGGGGGGTGGGGGCGTGATATCCCCATAGTTACGACCCACGCAAACTTTGTGATGTCTTCTTTTAAGAAAGCTCCTAGTCTGAGTTTCGGCTTAGCTTCTCAGGAAATCTTGGTTTCGCCTGGTTAATCTTGAGGAAAGACATTCTACACGCAAACACGCACTGATGATCCATTAATAGCGTTAAATGTCTTATGTTTTTATTACCCAAAATGTGAAACACCATATGAAGCTCATCTTAGTTAGCAGTCGTTTACCCAAGTCGTTGGCCTCATAGCATAATGACCTAAGTCATATTTTAAGGTTCATCTTGTATTTAGCGTCATAAATGCCTACATTCCATAATCACTATATCTCCAAGTCAAATAGTAGACTTAGACAGATAGTGACTATGGAATGTAAAAATGACTCTGATTGGCTTATAATATAGCCAATGAGGCACAGTGATTCAGCCATAGAATTATGTTAGATATCACAATTTGGAATTCACAATTATGCAATGAGACTAACAAAATGTAACTATGTCGATAAATGACCTTTGGCAAATGTTGCAGATCAAAAGTTTAATAATGTGTGATAATGCATAATAACCGTGGCAGTGTTAACGCCATACTCTTTAAATTTACCTTAACTTATGTTCATGAATATCTTGGGTGAGCAAATTAAGAGCAGAAATAACATAAACACTAAAATGATACATGCTGCAAAGTACAGCTATGTAAAGGAGTTGCCTTTTGATCAATGTATTATTGTTGTATTATTGTGATCAATGATATTTGATCACAATAATATAGCCCTATAAAGATGCAACCTCAGTCTGTTTGTATCCACAGGGCAACTCTTCCTTGCATCAAAATCACAACAGGCTGCATGTTGTTCTCCCTTCGTCTCTCTGGGCGTCATTATATTTCCATTGGTTCTAATCCCTCAGAGTGATTCATAATGAAACCGTATTACACCAGCGTTCTTGCACCCCTATGGATATGCAGTGGATATGTGAGCCGGTAGAGCGTCCATACGCAGCAGCAGAAATCCACACACAGGGGGTCAAGGCCCGCGAGGTGCGGACGAGAAGATGTTCAATGAGGACTTGTTTTACCACGGAATGAAGATCCTCTATGGGTTCTCTATGATTGTGTCTCTATGGGTTACTATGCTAACAGATAAACAAAACTTATTCACCCTCTTGTTAAACAAAGACCTTTTCACTCGCAGTCTGCAAACCACATACACCGCACCTTGTGTTGACGGCTGGAATACAGGTGTATTAGATCGATATATTGACATATAGATATGTGGAGATACATAGATCTATAGATCTATAGATCTATATATCTAGATATATATATATATAATTTTCTATATATTATTATTTTATATATTATATATATATAAAACATAGTTAGTCCAAGCCCAGACGTTGAATGTCTTTCGTTTAGCTTGCTTGTCCCCTCATAGTAAACACTATATAGTACATTATATAGTACACTATGTCATTTACTATATAGTACACTATGTAGTACACTATGTAGTACACTATAGGTAACACTATCTAGGGAATTAGAGAAGGGGGCATTCAGACGGTGATTATGCGCTGGGAATCCATTGGCAGTGTGACCAGTATCGGTCGCATAAACAAGGCGACAGATGTAGCAGTGTCTCAGCCTGTGACAGATAATCTACATATTTAACCTATATGTGCTGCTGGCCCATCTCTATTGGATGAAGCTGCTATGCCTCCTTGGATAAAGCGCTGAAAGAAGTATGCATAGCTTGTACAGGGCTATATGTAGAGTGCTATATAGGGCACCGGATCTGCAACCGCCCGGGGACGAGTCAACTCGTCTACCTCCTGAGCTGAGCCAACCCCTTCACTACAGTACACTACAAAACGGCTACACCCCGGATAGTGCGATATATATAGGGCAGGAGTGGAGCGATTCAGACACAGACCTCGGTCTCTGCATCCGCTGGCGGTCGCAGATTGATCTGGGGGCAGCGTTGCTCCATCCCTCCTCATTTAGGCCTTATCTGGAGTCCAGTGCACCTTGAGATGTCCCCCGGCAGGCCCATATCAGTTAGCCGGCTAACAGGCTATCCAGTGCTCTGTCGCCCGGCCAGATAAGATGTATGGTACCCCGGGGAGCGCGCTAATCGCTTCGGCTGGCCTTTAGCCGCTCTCCTGTGGAGTCCTGTGTTCCTGTCCGTGTGTGTTTAGCCACGTGTGTGTGTGTGTGTGTGTGTGTTTCATGTGTGTGTGGTGTGATAGGTGAGTCCATGTGCGCTGCCTCATTATTCTTTAGTAGTGTGTGTTATAAATGATGTGCTCCCCTTGTGCGCCGGCTGTACCTGGTTGTCGTCCGTGTGTTTGGGTCAGGGTTTACACGCGTGCGTGTGTGTGTGTGTTTGTGTAGTGGATGTGTGGGTTAATATCCTTGGCGTGTTTGTTTGTGTTTTCATTGTTGTGTCTTGTTCCAAGGTTTGTGTGTCATTTAATTAGTTTGATGGTTGTTTGTGAGAGTGTGTTTGTCTGTGTGTTTATCCTATTCTTTGTGTGAGTGTGTGTCTTTGTGTCTGCATGCCCATGTGCACCGTCTAGTGAGTATGTGTGTCTGTGCCTGCATGCATGCCTGTGCCTGTGTGTGTGTGTGTGTGTGTGTGTGTGTGTGTGTACACACATGTGTGTCCCTGTTTGTTTGAGTGTGTGTCTTTGTGTCCAATGCCCAATGCGCCGGTCTGTGTGAGTGTGTGTATCTGTGCCTGCATGTGTGTGTTTTTGTGTGCGTGCATGCATGCGTGAGTGCATGCGTGCGTGCGTGTGTGTGCATGCGTGCGTGTGTGTGTGTGTGTGTGTGCGCGTGCGTGCGTGCGTGCGCGCGTGTGTGTGTAACCGTCCGTGCTGGTGTGTATAGAGCAGCACCAGGTAAATCGGGCCGTGTAGGCACTCTGGAGAGGGGACCACCCTGCCCGGGTCTTTAGATGGGACCGGCTCCGGGTCAGGGCTCCGCTGGACCCCCATGTTCTCCCAGCGCCGTTGTCACCGGCCGGGCTGCTGATGTATCACCGCCCCCCTAATGGAGGTCAAGCTATTAAACATGCCAGCAGCACACCCAGCTTATACCTGCCGGAGCTCACAGCTTCGTATTCAACCATTACGGGTTACTGGGACAAGACCAGTGCATCTGAATTGAAAGGAGGGAGGAGGGGAGCGGTGGAGGTATACGACACGACACGATATGATACAACTTTATTAATCCCCTGTAGCAGAAATGAGTTTGTTGCAACAGCCCAGAAGCAGTAGAAAAACACAGGATAAAAATAAATAAAATACAATAAGAATACAAAGTACTAATACAAAAAAAGTAGACGCTAAGGGAAAATGCTAAACAAAATGCTAAAGTAAGAAGACAAGACAAACAGAACAAACAACAACAATTAGCTCATTGGCTAATTGTTGGGCGGCATTAGCTCAGGTGTAGGTTGCTGGTTGGATCCCCAGCTCCCCCTAGCTGAGTGTCGAGGTGTCCCTGAGCAAGACGCCTCACGCCGACTGTTCCTGTCGACTCCTCCGTCGGTGTGTGAATGTGTGCATGAATGGGTGAATGTCAGTCAACACTGTAAAGCGCTTTGGATAAAAGTGCTATATAAATGAGGACCATTTATCATTTACCAATAGGGCAAACAAAAATAGACGGTATAAAGTTTAAATGATGATGAAGGATCGAGGGTGGGGTGGTGAAGGGTGTAGGTTTGAACCCCATCGTCCCCACCTTTGAGTCTGTTCGTCCGTTTGCTTTGAGTCTGTTTTGCAACACTGACAAGACAATCAGATCTCAGCTCCAGAACGGACGGCATTGAACGTCCAACAATCATATTTCACTTCATTAACTTCTTATTAGAAAATAATTAATTTGTACTTGGGAATTATATGTTGCCGCATAATAGTTTCCAATTAAAAACGCAGGAAAATCTTATCGTATTTCGTGTATGTGAGTGCCGACCATGGGGAGATTATAAAACACTGCGACATCATGCCTTATTGAAACTATTGCTGGACAGAAGCTATTATCGCCCGTGCTAGTAATTTACCCAGATACATATTGTCCAATGATCTCCATTGAAGGTCATGCGGTGGAAAAACACTCCACGCGTTCTGTTAATGGCCGATAACAAAGGAGAAGGGCGTTCCCAAGGTCGGCCCCATCACGGACCGCTGTTCTGCCTTCGCACAGTCACACGCTCTCTTATTAAATAAAGAAACTGAATACCATTATGGAGACATGTGGTGCAGAAGTCATGGACAGCCACAGAAGCAAAATATTTAAATACAAGTTGAACTTCCTAAACCAGAAACAGCGACAGGGCCGTTGTTCTTGTCAGTTGGCACGTTGGGGGGGGGTTGAGTTTTGGTGGTTATTTTTCATCTTGTTAAAACGTGGCTTGATTTCCAGTTACGACCGTGACAACAGAGACACACACTCCAGCACAGCAATTAGAAATCAATCAGCCTGTACAATTACAGCACACATTAAATCTTCCACATAAAAATCTTGGTTTGATTAAACGGAAACATCCGAAACATACAATCTGTCATCTTTAATTCTGCTAGAAGACACATTAATACTTATTACACAAATAAACATGGTTTATTCAAAATATGTCTAAGGCTTCAAAAAAGTTGCCACGTCTGAAATAGTTAACAGCTTTACACCCCTTCATTGTGCAGATATCATTTTGTATTATTTATGTATGCGTGCGCATGCGTTTGTGTGTGTGTGTGCGTGTGTGGATTTACAGAACAGAAATAGGTCAGTGGAGTTTGGGGTGAGTAGGATTGAGAGTCCGTTACTGTATTGCTTTAAGTATTTCCTGTTTTGCTTTAAGAAAAATAAAGAAGAATAAGAATTAAGAAGAATTAAGAAAAATAAAGAAAGTGACATCATACCATTTCATCTTCAGGAGAAGGGGTGTGTGAGTGCAGTCAGGTATTACGTGTGTGTGTGTGTGTGTGTGTGTGTGTGTGTGTGTGTGTGTGTGTGTGTGTGTGTGTGTGTGTGTGTGTGTGTGTGTGTGTGTGTGTGTGTGTGTGTGTGTGTGTGTGTGTGTGTGACTCACACGTATAATTGGATTTGTATGCACGTCACTATTTGAATTCGGTTACATTATGAATATATTCATGCATCAGAGCAAGACTGAACATTGGGTGTGTAGACAAGAAGTGTGTGCACATTTGTCTATAAATGTGTGTGTGTGTGTGTGTGTGTGTGTGTGTGAGAGACTGTGGTTGTGTGTGTGTGTGTGTGTGTGTTCTTGTGTTTGTCTCTATGCTGGAAGTTTCACTGTTTGAGCTGTCTTTTTGTCTGTTTGTGTGCGTATGCATCTGTGTGTGTGTGTGTGTGTGTGTGTGTACATGATTCTGTGTGTATACATCCGTGTGTGTGTGTGTGTGTGTGTGTGTGTGTGTGTCAGTGTGTGTACGTGATTCTGTGTGTATGCATCAGTGTGTGCACAGTGTTTGATGTGGACTAACCCTCAGGTCAGACAGCAAACCAACACAGATCTCTAATGAGACTGTGAGCCTTCCTCCCTGTGTTGACCTGAGCCTCAGCACTGAATGGGGGGGCCAGGGGCCTTGGGGGGGGGGGGGGGGGGGCGGGACAGTCCACTGGCATCACTCTAACAGCTCACAGCTGGGGCTAATTAAAGCACATCCAATGAGATTACTGAGCAATGAGCTGGAACCACAATTGTTTACATAATGCCCCAGTGTGGATGCATTGCCATGACGTAACGAATGTGTTGTGTGAGAGTCTGATGAGTAACGGTATCATGGAACGGTATAATCACATTCTTCATCGTATTATAAATTAATTTCATGAATAAATTACTTTTATTCTGTACATATATCTGTTTTATAAAATAAGGAATTCTGACAGTACGAATGTACTGTTGAAACATTTGTTTTCAACATCAATATACTGGATAATCGCTCCATGAATTTGTGTTTTTTCTATGTACAACTAGGGCTATAGCCTCATGACACCATCCTGATCTCCACGCCCACAATGGATATCAGTCTGGCCTTGACTGGGCCAAAGGCTTTCTACCGGTCGAGGCCAGACTAGGGAGAGAGGGATGTGTCTCACAGGGCGAGCAGATTATTGACAAAATTCCCTGAGAAAAGCTATTTGCTGTTGTTGTCCTTTTACCAGGGTCGTTCTGATGAGTAATGCTGTTGGAGGAAGGGCGGACATTGCTGTTGTAGTTCTTTCCAGGCGGATTGTCTGATGAGTAATGCTGTCAGATAATGGGTGGACATTGCTGTTGTAGTTCTTTGCCAGGGCCTATCTGATGAGAAATGCTGTTGGAGGAAGGGCGGACATTGCTGTTGTAGTTCCTAGCCAGGGTTTGTCTGATGAGTAATGCTGTCAGATAATGGGTGACCATTGCTGTTGTAGTTCCTAGCCAGGGTTTGTCTGATGAGTAATGCTGTCAGATAATGGGTGACCATTGCTGTTGTAGTTCCTTGCCAGGTTTCGTCTGATGAGTAATGCTGTTGGAGAAAAGGTGGACATTGCTGTTGTAGTTCCTAGCCAGGGTTTTTCTGATGAGTAATGCAGACATTACTGTTGTGGTTCTTTGCCAGGGTTTACGTGATGAATAATGCAGACATTGCTGTTGTAGTTATTTGCCAAGGTTTCTGTGATGGGTAATGCTGCCAGGGAAAGGGGAAACAATGCTGTTGCAGTTTTCCCGGGGTGAGTCTGATGACTGATGCTGTCAGAGAGAGAATGATTCAGACATTGATCACAGGTAGGAAGACGAGGCTTGTCTGCTGGCAAGGAGAGGCGTGCACGATTGAGAGTAAACGAGTGAGAGTGCACGAGTGAGAGTGCACGAATGCGTACCCTCTAATTCAAACTGTCACGATGTGGCATTTCAAATGGCAAGATAAATACCAGTGTCATCTGTTATCAGATCAGTCGCTACGAGTGGAGAGTACCAAGAGAATATAGATGCTCAATTCCCTTATACACCCACACATAACTTTTATTCAATTACTGTAATTGTGTAATGTGGTACTTAATAACAAGTGACCTTTTGCATGGGAATTAATTTCAAACCATCCCATTTCCTCAACAGCCTCTCCGCTCTCCCTCTGTCTCTATAAATGTTGGTGTACATTTATAGAGATATATATATATACACATATATTCAATAAGGAAGATTGTAGTAATTATTACTAGCAATGTGCAGTATAAAGGGGTTAACAATGATGTTGATAATATCCTTTCCACTCTCAGTCTGTCTTTGTGACTCATGGTTGGGAGAGGTTTTGGAGGTGTTCTGTCTTCATGCCATGCTTACCTGGCCTCTAACAGCCCCATCCTCCTCCCTCCTCACACTCCTCTTCCTCCTCCCACACCTGTCCGCATTAATGCAGACACCTTTAAAACCGCTTTGCCCCCCCCCCCCCCCCCCCCCTCCATTAAGAAATTCTGTCCACACTAAGAAAATTCCAAAAGGTTAAACAGAAGATCTTCAAAGACCTTCTGTCGACCCTACAAAGACTTCCCCGAGGTCTTCAAAGATGCTCTACCGAATGGGCACGTTTGAAATCGGCTGCCTAACGCGGGGGCGTTAGGAAACCCTCTGATGACGTCTGAGGTCTGAGGTCTGAGACGTGGTCCGGACATCAGAGGCTGACTGAAGTGTGCCATCATGTGCATGATATATGGCATCTGTAGTTCAGCGTTGAACACGAGGGAGACGGAATAAAAGTATGCAAAATCCAATGTGGGTTTATTAGTTTAAAGCAGTGCTTCCACTTATTTTTCCACGAGGGACCTTGTTGTAATCAGGCGTAGTAGTCTCCCTATGCTGGCAGCGAGGGAGACACAGTTTTGGTATTTCCATTTCTAGGACAATCCTGTTTGGTTTGTCCGAAGGCGTAAAATCTGAACAGTATCTATTAATCTCTCTGTCATAGGTTATTCTTATGCTCTCACTCTCTTTCCCTATCTCTCTCTCTCTCTCTCTCTCTCTCTCTCGCGCTCTCTCTCTCTCTCGGGGTGTGGTCCATCGTGGCGATGGTGGAGCTGCTAAGTTAAACTGGGCTAAATGCAGTGTGGAAATGGCATGCTATGGCGATGGAGACAGAGACTAAAAGGTGTCATGGTTACTGTAGCATCCTCATGCAACACGGTGTTAGCAGGCCAACTCGCTTAAACACACAATTAGTCAGGTCAACAGCGAAAAAAAAAACTTTTCTCAAACCACTTAGTAAATGAATGTGCATAGATAGTGTTGTACCAATCTAACAACGTCTCTCATTAAGTGGCTCACCTGACCAACCTAGTATCTAACTACTAGCAGAAGTCAAACTTTGCCCAGTATTAAAGAGTTAAGCGTTGTAGCCATCAGAAACGCCCGTCCTGTGATCCAGTGGCTGCAGTGAGAGAGAGAAGGTGTGAGGCGGTGTATTCCTGGTCATTACAAAC
>NW_028177750.1:0-17470 GCF_964030765.1 Micromesistius poutassou | reverse complement strand
GCAGAGAGAACCCCCGGAGGAAAGGTCAGAAGCGCCATCACCACCACCACCACCACCACCACCACCACCACCACCACCGCCGCCGCATCTAATATTCATGGCCCTGCAGGACTGCTCTGCTCTGCTCTCCCAGACCCCAGACAGGAGGGGGTTCACTGGCTGTGGGGGGCTGTTGGGTGCGTTTATGTGTCTCTAATGCCATTTATTTTTATTTTATCCTTGGGTGGTTTGTATTTGTAGGATCTTGGGTTTCTGCCCTGCATACTGGTTTCAGCATACGATTGCAGAAGGACCTAACGCTATTGCCTTGCTCAAAATGAACTCATTATTCACTGTAATGCATCTATAGGGTATCCCGGGATATCACCCCGATGCCAGCACCAAGCAATATTACATTTACATTTAGGGGATTTTGCTGACGCTTTTATCAAAAGCAACTTTTATCAAAAGCAATCAAAAGCAACAAAAGCAATCAAAAGCAATCATTCACACAGCCAGCTCATCAGGAGCAGTCAGGGTTAGGGTTAGGGTTAGGTTAAGGGTTTCAAAGGAAATGTCCCTCAAACTTTGTACAGGAACCTATACTGTCCTCCTCTTTCCAAAGCCATACAGTGGACAGTGTTTGTTCTCCTGGTAGGAGAGCAGCCACTGAGTCATAGACCAAAACATTGGCAGGAGCCCAACACTATCTCCTGCTGATTAACCAGATCAATGATGAACCAATAAACACTCGCCCACAACTCCAGAGCATCCTGGGCCACTCTGGTCATTAACTGGGTCAAACAACGGCTAGAGTCATGTGGCTCGGTACTATAACAACTTTGAAGAACCAATCCATTTACATATCATTTTGTGTGGTAGTTTGCCACTAAAAACAGGCACAATTAAAAATAATAATATATAAAATGTTTTATATTCAATGAAGAAATATCGATTTTGAAATTGCCAGGTGTAAATTTGTATCAACTTAGTTACTTATCACAGCCAAAAAGAGAAAATCACTTTGTGCCTGCAGTGACCCTAAAATTTACCCACAAAATGGTGTACATTTTTCATGTTCAAATATATATTGTCCCATTAGTTATCTTTAAAGTTGACAAATAAAAACTCATAATGCAAGTTCTTGAATGATGTGTATATTCAACTGGTAAAGTGACATTATTATACGATGAAGGCAAAAATTGCCGTCATCCTCCCATTTCAGTCTCCTCTGAAGTCATTAAAATAGCAACGAAGAAAGATGGGTGGATTTTTAGTTGATGACTTTATGATTAAAACAACAGCTGAGAGAAAACCTCTTAGCCCTGTTTACAAAAGAAGACTAGAATCACGCTAGGCTCCCAGTTGGGTGGCCAGAAGCTGCTGTAGATAGAACAGTTGTGGAAAATTGGCTGGAAACTTTACTTTCCAAACAGAAAAGCGGAGGAGCAGTGGAGACAAGCGTGTCTTATCTATATGCATGACTCCATGACCTCAACAAGAAACAACTGGGAGCCTTGTTAGGGTGCAGGGCTATGAATACACTCACCAGACACCTTGGGCTTGTCACAGGATGAGGGACTGGGTTTGGGATCCTTGTTGCTAAAGGACAAGAAGAGATGCTGACAGAACTCTTCAGGCAGCTCACTCTCCAGGAAGGTCTGCATGAACACCTTAAAACCCTCAAAGTCAATCTCCTGGAAAATACACAGACAGAAAACAGCAATTATTATTTTACTCACCAAACAATCATGCACTTGAAATGGGAGGTAAAGTAAGGTGGAAAGTAACCTTTCCATTGTATTGCTTCTTGAATTTGAATATTTAATAAATAATACATGAGTTTCAAGACAGTTAACCTTTTACTTTGCAGTTGACTTTAACAACAAAATAAAAACTGAATTATAAACACACAGTTCAACCCTACTGATAGTGAAGGTAGGAACAACAGTTACCTGGCTAAGGATTTCCTGTTTCTGTGTCAGGCAGCAGAAAACAGAGAAAGACACCAGCGATAGGTTGAGCATTTGATTTGCTTGTAATAAATTAAAACTGCTGGAGAACAGTGTTGATGACAGGTGTTGTACATACCTCCTCTGGGTTGTACTTGGCCAACAACCCATCCCCATGAAACTCCTGGAGGACATCTTTGAGCTTCTTGGTGGAGTCTGCAGATCACATGACCAAACGTTGTTAGTAATATCAGTATTAGACATCTCTGTAAATCAATAGATTCAACTCAGCGGCACAGGTAAAACTAATAGAAGATAATTGCATCCAAAAGATGCAGTTCAATTGGACAAAATGTTATATTTTTGTGTATTCCTTCCTTGTATTTACATCTAAACCTACCATATTAAAGAATTCAAGCTTTTTTTGATAATGAACACATTCCCTATTAATAGTTTATTAACAGTTAACTAATTGTCTCACAATAATTGACGAATGGTGTTCATGTTGACTAATAGTGTTTATGTTTAATAAGGAAATTGTGTTCATCTGTAGCTGAGTTAGCATTAGGGTTTAAAAGTTCCTGTAGGACAATTTTAATTGCAGACAATTGCAGGAATTGTGGTTGATGTTTGTGAATGGTTATTGTGGATTGCATTTGTCAACGGGTTTGAGTTTCGCTTTTCCGATTTTGGGGTCCCATTCTCACATTGCGAGTTTGGTTTGAGACGCGAGGCTGATCTGAAAGATGAATGTATATATCGGGGGCACTATACCTGTGTAGAATCATAACAGTGTTGTTCCGCGGGGGAGCCGCGCTCACCTCCGCTCTACTGTACACATTCAATTCTGTTTAGATTGCTTCGATTAGATTCTCCACGGAGCCCTCGAGCCTGGTTAGACTCAAAAGACTTAAGGTATTTTATTTATTTATTTATTATTCATACTGCGCACGGCCGTCAATTCTCCCAGAGGGAAGGAGTATATGTAACCTGAGCAGATTTCTGAAATGAGAACGCGGACACTTGTCATTTGGACGTCCTCATATCAACAACACATCTGATGTTAAGATTTCTGAAATGAAGATAAGGGATATAAAATGTGATTTACATTTTGAACATTCTTACCATGGTAAATGTAGTTCTGTAGTCAAAGATTGGGCAACATGGTAAATTACTATGCGGTATTTCAAGCTTTGGTACACCACCCAAAACAAGTCATAGTAGACTTCTTGAATAGGGAATGTTTGATTGTATTGATAGCCTATACAGAGACGACGGGGACGTCTGGTCCCTTTAATGTGTGTTGCCGGGTAGGAATAGTGCAGAGGTGTGTATTATTATCAACCGCTGACAGTCATTAGCATTTATTACACACAAAACGATTAGGGAGCGGAGTGCTTATTGTCCGTCACCCTCGTCACAGACAGCCTCCCTCTCTTCCCCCCTCCCCTCCCTCCAAGCCCACTAATGAACCTCCATGTTTGTTAAGTAATCACGGACCTGGGAAAGAAAATGGAACAAAAAAACAGGCAAAACACGGCATATGCAAATGAGTTATACAAAGTATGTCAACAAGCTTGTATAACAACATGGACGCACAACAACAAGTATACCATCACAATGTCAGAACAATGTGAGGCGTTGGATTTTTTTAAGTTTGACATTTTACATTTATTTCTCCTCTGGTTTTGTTAACAGCATGCACTCTAATGTATGATGTACAATGGTGTATGTTTTGTTGGTCATAGTAGAGATAGCATACAGAGGTAAAGTAAAGCTTGATCAGCCCTTGAACACACTGTTTAAGAAGGTCACCGCTGTTATATACATGGCTAATGCATATGGCAAATGATTTCTGCTCAAAACCATTATATGACCTTTCCCATCGTACTTATGAGCTAGAACTGCACTCTTAAAGTAGCGCTGAGAGAGATAATACTCACTTAGAGAATACCCACTCACATCAAAATACAGGAGAGCATGAACCACTCTGAGTCAAAACATGAGGGGGAAGGCTAGAGGGAAAGATAGGTACAGGAGAATACCGACCATTATCTACGACATGTGACAATGATAGAGAGAGAGAGAGAGAGGGGGGGGGGGAGAGAGAGAAAGAGAGAGAGAAGGAAGAGAAGGAAATAGAGAAGGAGAGAAGGAAATATAATGTAAAACACGTTCGTACAAAGTTGTCGTTCACATAGTTCACTTTCTTAGCTTTCTCTAAGGTGGTGAGGAAGTCACATTTAATGTTAACTTTTCCTTTTTCATTTAGTTTATTTTAAAACACATGACTATTAACTATAAAACAACATGAATTATATGATCAAAAACTCCCAAAATCAAATGCCTGTTAATAATGAAAATGAGTCAAAAGGCCTAGAGTGTTAATACAGCATTGTGAGCAGAGTATAAGTGGGACGTACAGAGTGGTAGAAACAGTGTCCTCAGTGGCAGAGAAGCAATTAAAGGAAATAAATGTCAGTGGCAAGTAAAACGCTTTGCGGGTAGAAGAGTTCCCCTGCGTAAAGCGTTAATTATTTAGCTTTTGACTTGGCACCATGAACAGCTCATAATGGAGCCACACTTAACCATGGAGCCGAGCAGTAAGGTAGGACCGACTCTGAAACACGTTGTATATGGTAGGCCATTGTTACCTTTATGATATGAACATGTTGTATTATTAAAGGTTATAAACAGATCTAATACAGATGGAATGGAAAGCACTTTTTGGAGATGAGGTTGATGGGTTCCGACCCATGATTTGTGGTTTGATGTCAGAGACTTGTAGAGTTTTATTGCTGTGTTTGGTTTGGGAAAATGGGCCCATCATTTTGCTCAAGTCAAGACGACGCGCAGGTATCTTCAAACCAGGATAAATTATTTTCCAAATGATGTAATGCTTAAATAATTTTGTTGGTAATATAAACTTTACTTTACTAATAAACATTTTGAAAGAACATTGCTATGCAATTGCCTGTGCGTGGGTCTGTGTGTGTATGTGTGTGTGTGCACGTGTGTGTGTATGTGTGTGTTAGTGTGCGTGTGTTTGTGTGTGTGTGTGCGCGTGTGTGTGTGTGTGTATGTGTGTGTTAGTGTGAATGTGTTTGTGTGTGTGTGTGTGTGTGTGTGTGTGTGTGTGTGTGTGTGTGTGTGTGTGCGTGTGTGTCTGTAAGTGTGTGTGTGTGTGTGCATTAGTGTGTGTGTGTGTGTGTGTGTGTGTTGTGCTGGGTTTTAAATTAAACATTTGGAGCCCAACAGTTAATTTTCGTGAAAAGTACATTTCACGTTAGTGCTGCCTAATGGATGAATTGAGACTCCTCATTAAATCTAGTGGAGAGAGAAATGTTCTACTTGAATATGAGTTTCACCACTGAACTATGTGCACAGTATGATGGACTGGGCAATACACTGTGCTGTAGTGACGCAAACTTCACAGAAAGTACTGCTTATGTATTCAATGAGTTTGGAGGGGAACTCACTGACAGTGTGAAAGAACATCTAGGTGTCATGACACCTGTCTGCCCACGTACACAGTTTAACACACACACACACACACACACACACACACACACACACACACACACACACACACACACACAGTACTTACACTGGGCGTAGTCTTGCAGCAGGGAGAACTCTGCGGGGGTCAGTGTGACCCACTTGTCATGGTCTGTCATGATGTCACTGGCCCTCTCTTCTCTGATCACCAGCAGGCATGTCACCCTTAAGAGACACACTGGCCCTCCCCCCCGCTGGGGAGAAAACAACCGACAACATCAGGACATGTAATCCTCCCCCCCACCAACCCTCCCTGAGACACACACACACACACACGCACCACTTACCTCTGACATCCCCATCCACTCGTGTGCTTTCTTAGTGGTCGGGGGACTGTTATCTTTCTTGTATTGGTCTCAAAAGGTCTCTACTGACCCTAAAACATGTCAGGTTGGGGTAACCTGACCTGGAAAACCATTGTTGGGCGATTTGTTCCATTACCAGTTTTTTCAGTGTCTCCTCATGCACATGTTTTGAACTCAACATCTCTGTTCTTCCATGCAGGGGCAGAGCAGTGTAGTGGCTAGATAATTAACTTCAGTAGCTTTGGATAAATGAATAAACTAATACACTATTATATCCACTAATAAATAACAGTGATTTGAACAGCCCAAGTTAAATACACGGCTGAAAGTGTCTATCATATCACCCATCATATGAATGTTGAGAAGATGAACATCTTTAAATGGTCAACTAAAAAAACTCCAGGAACACAAAACACACAGGCGTGCCCCCACCCCCAGCGTCAAGAGGAGATCCTGCTAACTCATTTGCATGCATTTGCATATGGGATCGTCATAGGATCTAGTGATATCACAAAGTCGCTCCTCTGTGCATAACAACCACTCAACTTCGGAAGACTGTCTGGTGCCAAGTCAAAGCCATGTTATAGAGGGGAGTCAACTTTAAACAAAAACATGTTTGGTTTAGAGGGTTGTTTAAGATGGCCAGGATTAGCGGTTCAAGCAGCCCTGTGGCTTTATAAGGAGGGAATGATGCTCACACTGCCAGGGTTAGGGGTTAAAATTCTCACACAAAGTGTGCTGTTTACAGTACCTATGGCCTACTCTGTACATGGTCCTGGGTCACAGCAGCATATTTAGAGTCATCGCAATAGGGCTTCCACACTGCCATGTCACATTGTGAACGACTACCGGCAGTTTGAGAGCAAATGTTGCACACACACACACACACACACACACACATATTTGAATATTTGAATTTTAATTGGTCATTGTTCCGAAATTAATCTTTAAATAATTTAGTTTGAAACTGCATGAGAGACGTGGCTAAATCAAAGTTTTCATTAGCCTAGGTTACGGTTATATTAACGTTGATTTAGGATTTTACAGAACTACAACTCTCTTGAGTCCTCTCAATATGGAGTACCGCAAACAAAACAAGACGCCTCCTATCTTGCCTTCTAGCCCTATATTGTAAATAGCAGCTTCCCAAAACGCAGGATTGCAGACAAAACCGTACTGGAACAGAGGATGTCAGGTAAATGTTGCTGTATGAAGGGTCTCCTCCCCCGCTACACTTGTTCACTATTGCTGGCTGAAAAAGCGGTACACTGTGTAGGTCGAGAGTGCAGGGGACCTCCTAAACTGCCTGACAGCAGGGCCAATCGGGTGACAGGGAAAGGGAAAGGGGGAGGTGGGGGAAGGAAGACATGAAGGCAGGAAGGAACCGCATGGAGAGATGCTGTTGTCATGGCAACAGAAGAACGTACAGGACAAGCGGGGGCATATTTTACTGTCCGACAGGGTATCGATACGGAGCAGCATGATTACGGAAAATATATTCAATTCTTTATTTAAATGGCCGGTATTTAAAGTTTGGTTTTTGGCTTTCCTTGTAATAAAATAATCATGCAGTATTATAATCTAACATTTAAAGTGATTTTGTGTTGGAAACTCCCTCAACTCCCTTGTCAGCCAAACTCAACACTGCATATACCACAGATGAAATCAATGGAAGTAAACTAAATCTATTTTTATCACCATTTCCATCAGTGTATTTATGAACAGACCAGGAAAGACGAAGTCATTGGTCGTGGGCCCATATGGTTTATCAACACACATTGCCCTACAAGCACGAGCCACCTCACCAGGAACATGAATTAACTATAAGCACCGTCCTCTTATATACGCTGACTGAATACGGAGGGGAAACGCACTGTGTGGACGTGACAATGTTAAACTCATAAACTTTCAAATCTGCAGCTCGAACTGTGCCCCTAAGAGATGTACTAACCTTTTCAACGCATACATGTTCCTCCACATTAACATGGATGGGATATACTCGTCTGCCTGGACAGATGGCTCCTGTGCAGCCTGTAGCCCCATGCACTGTAAACATTGTTTTCTTCTTCTCTTAGCAGCGATGCCTAGGAGCAATGTTTCATCTCCGATGTTTAATCTAGATATATCTATATATAAATAAGCCGTATAGTACCATGTATTGTAAATATTTGTCTGTATGTATGTGATCTGGTGGAAGCTTTAATCCGTTACAAACACTCTGAGTGCATACATTCCTAGCATCATTGTTTCATAACGACCGCAAATCACGCATCAGAAACTCAAACAGGTCCACACGTTTTGCCATCTACGGCGCAAACAAGGGAAGTCCCAACATCTGTCCACTAAACACCTGTCCACAAAACATCAGTCCCTGGGAACCACGTGGAACGGTTCCTGTTTGATCGGAACCTTTCCCGCCGGTGACCACAGTCGGAAGAACCTCGGCAGAGAGAGGTCCACTGAGGTTCTACTGCAGCAGAGAGAGCACAGAGAGAGAGAGAGAGAGAGAGAGAGAGAGAGAGCGGCGGCTTCACAGCCAACAGCATCAACATGCCACTCACCTGCTGCACCAGCGCCGGCTGAAGCGATTGGAGATGGAGATGGAAGAGGAGAAGTAGGAAGAGGAGAGGGAGGAAGGTTGGATCTTTACTCCTTCTCAAACGACGGTCGCCACATCAACGATGTTCTCCTCGTTCATCTCGACGCCACAGGGCTGGAGCGGAGACCCCCCCCCCCCCAATCAGACGATCGTCTTTTGTGTGTGTGTGTGTGTGTGTGTGTGTGTGTGTGTGTGTGTGTGTGTGTGTGTGAGAGAGAGAAACAGAGAGAGAGAGTGACTGGTGTGTTCTGTGTATGGATGTGAGTGTGTATGCAGCATGTGTAAGAGCGCAAGCGAGTGGGAGAGGGGGGGAGAAAGAGGGGAGGGTGAGAGTGAATGAGAGAGTGTATGAGAATGTGAGGCTGCTGTTTGTTGAGGGTTTTGTGTTTTCTTCCAGTGACCGCCTGTCACACTGACGGCACCGAGGGAGGCAGAGAGGTGAGGGGTGAGAGACATGCAGCAGAAAAAGAGAGAGAGGGATATCAAGAGATACTGAATGAGAATGACATGAGGGGATAGATTGTGAAAGAGCGAGGAGAAGAAAGGAGAGAGAGAGATAGCTCTAGAGGGGGGAGATTGTTAGAGAGAAAGGAAAGGAGAGCGAGAGGGATGCGGAGGACTGAGATTGTGAGGAAGAGAATGAGAGCGAGGGGAATGGAGAGCGAGGGAGAGATGGGGAGGCGTGCATGTGAGATAAAAGAGGGAGGGAGAGGGAGTGTGTGTATGAGGGCAAGCACGGAACCATCCATTTATTTCCGATGCTCTCTCTCCCTCTCCCTCTCTCTCTATGCTTATGTCTTTAAACCCTGGGGGTTCCGGAGCAGCCACCCCCCCCCCGCCCCCCCCCCCCCCCCCAACCTGCACACTCCTGTTACGGTAGCGCGTCACGTCGACATTCAACAAGATGGACGGTCCATGGAGACCAAACTACAGGAACACTCTCTCCTTTGAGATGATAGATGGAGGAGAGAGGAGAGAGAGAAGTAGAGAAAATAAACCTATTCTATAAGAGGAGAGATTAGGAAAAAGAGAGAGGGTATGAGAAGGAACACAAGACGGTGAGAAGAGGAGGAGAAGGTGTTGCTATGCAAGCAAGTCCGATCAAGGTCGGATCTGAGTTGGTGCTTCAGACTGGAGCGGTAGTCTTTAACATGCAGAGAAAGCCGGATTTGAATGACTGTGTATATATTCCATATATCTTAATACATCACCATGAACCTGCTTAGTGCTTTATAGGAAACAATGTGTAACGGAACGCATACAATTGCTCTATAGATGTTATTTCTATATTATTTGAAATTTATTTATTGGTACCCAACGGATGCCTCAAATATTGTGTTGAACATAGTGGTGATCACTGCTTCTCGGTTGTTGTCTAGCTCACTGATTTGTCGGCCAATGGGCAGAGAGAGGCAGGATAATCAGGTGAAATGTCATTCTGTCTCTCTGATGCTCTCCTATATGTTTGTTTGTGCTTCTCTTCTCTGCTTTTTTGTTTGAGGTTGCCTCCTGCCAGAGCTACTGGTAGCTTGACTTCAGCTCAAAATGCACACACCATATTCTTCACACACCCATACATGCTTCACTACTGGGGACCAACGTTCATTCATGGATGTTATTAGTTGGGCTTTGGTTATTTCAAGGACATAAATAACCTTCAAATAATTATTCCCTTTTTTGTCGCATTCCAGAGCCGGTTTGTGACGATAGGTACAGGATTAAACATTTTATTATCATATATGATAACTGTTGACATTTGTTCAAGACTGTTCAGACTTTATAAATATCCTCTTTTATTTATATATAATAATAATGGCAAATATAACGGCTGGATAATAACGGCAAATATGCTCATAAAATTCACACAGACAGCTTGCTTGGCGAAAAAGTCCCTCGCTCCAAAAACACATCGATCATAAAAATGGATTACATAAATAAAACAGCTGATACCGGATTCCATCTTGACGGAAAACTGTTTGCAAACGCAACGATATACAGGGCTGAGGAATGCTTTAAATAGCAGCATAAAGTGCCTGTGTCAGAGCCACCCTGTCGGCCCGACGCGTAACCCATCAGGGCCAACATAAACACACACAGCCTCTTCTGCTACGCCGGGCTCAAAGGGTTCTGTTCAAGCCTGCTTTCACACTCATGTGGCTGCACACCGAGGCGCCAACCATCGCTGCATCTCCTTCTTCTTCTCTTCCAGCCGACCACTCGACCTCTGATGTGTTTCCTTAGAGAGGTTTAGTGATCATCACCCGAGGATCCAAGACCACGTCGGATTTGCATCGGGATGGAGAAAGACGCTGCTGCTACAAGTGCTCGTCAAGTCCCTTCCCCTGAATACATGAATGATAAAGAGGTACATGGGTTTGGTTTTGAAACGGGGCATTTCTGAACGGCATTGGCTGCTATTCATGACTGACTGGCTACCTACAATATACATTCAGATTGGTTTCTTTATGAGCCGATAGAGAAATGAAAATATCAAGCAATTGTTGTCGCCATAACACACAGAGGGACCAGTAGAGAGCTACGCTGTGTGTGAGACTGTGAGTAATGACGCCCCAGGGCTCACGACAACAACAGGCTTCATCGCCAACGCTGGCTCTTCATTTCACCGCGGCCTCTCTGGGAACGGTCATCCGCTGTGCACATGGTCCAACCGGGGCCGTGGATGAGTCACGTCGTCTGTGTAGTAGTGGGGTTCCTCAGAATGCAACGTGCTCCGCAGACGATGTGCGAGATGCACCTTTGGCGGACGGCACCCAACGGATGAAAACACTGTCTGTTGCCATGGGCAACCGTACGACCAGAAAGCCGTCAATCGCTTTTTGCGCATTGATCACGGGTGGCCACCGCGCGTCATAATGCGCTCTGGTGGCGTGGGGTATGCAGGCAGCTTAGACGCCTCGCCTGCGTGTAGAAGATAACTGCACTCGTGGTTTTGCGTACGGTACAGCAGTGCTATTCAGGAGCCCTTTCTCACGTTGGCCACCGATGGCTCAGTCCTTGGTGAACCTTTGTGGGTGTCTGAGACCTCAGGGTCAATGTTTGCTGTGGATCTGTTTTTGGGATAGGCAGTGTGAGAATACAAACAAAACAATAATGAATGGTCGTCCACCCTCTTTGGGTTGCATATGAGGAAAATAGCACGGAAATGTCTCCTTTCTGAGACAGCCAGAACTTGACCAGTCGAATCAACGCAGTCGGATCTTCCACACACGCAGACGAAAGGAAGGATTTCCTCAGTTTTGTTTCCCTGAAAATATTCCTCCAAATTCCCCCTGTCATCCCAGCCCATCAGTGTGTTGGTGAGTGTGCATGTGTCTCCCCCATTACGCACAGCGTCTTCACAGCGCTCTAGTGGTCGCATATGCGCTCTACCCAACCTCTGGCTGGCTGGGCTATTTATAGCAGGCCCACAGTGGAATCTAGCGTTGGACACAGTGTATCTGAATGGGGGATGTTACATAAGGGGGTTTATTTGGCCACAGAGCTCCTAGGATCCCTGGTGCCCAGAGGCATCCCTGCCTGCAGTCCTGGCAGTAATGAATTGATCCCACGACACTGTTGCTTTAATGCTGTCGTGCAGTATGTGCTGCGATGTGACAAGATTTAATTCATCTTCGGTTGCAGTTCCTCGTAAAATGAAGCCCCGGATCATCTGCTTGGGCTAATTTCTATAGGTTATTGATCAAAGGTTGGCCAATTCGGTTTGGTAGTTAACTGCTTGTCTGTTCATCTAGGGTTATCTAGGGTTAACAGGTTATCTGTCCTGTTAACACGTTTTTGTCAGATATTAATTTTATTATAGTCTCAGAATAAAAAAAATAAAAAATAAATTTGCTGATCAGATTAGATCAGATCCATGTCACAGATCACACACACAAATGTATCGCTATGTCAATGATAATTTCATAAAAATAAATGCAACAGGATTCAAATAATTCAAATCCTCTGAAATTGTGTATCAGTGGAAGATGTCTTCATTAAATGGGACAGTATAGTCATTCCAGCAAGAGTGTGCATATGTATGTGTCAGTTTGTGTGTGTGTGTGTGTGTGTGTGTGTGTGTGTGTGTGTGTGTGTGTGTGTGTGTGTGTGTGTGTGTGTGTGTGTGTGTGTGTGTGTGTGGGCATGCATGCTCCTGTCTTCATTGACGTGTGTTGTGCTACCACGTAGGCTTGTGGGGGTCTGCCCATCTGTGTGTGTGTGTGTGTGTGTGCGTGCTCCTGTGTGTATCTGTGTAGCAGACACGTGCCCACGTAACCATGTGTATAGTGAAAGTGGGGCATCCCTGCATCCTGGGTGCAGGAAGGAGGGTGCCAGGTCATTACCATAACATGAGTCACTGGAACATTCTGCTGCACCAGAGGAACAAATGACATTTTGTTCGCTCGCCCCATCTGCCTCCCTCGCCAGGAGGGGTTAAAACGCTGAGCAAAAGACCCTCCTAAGGAGCACTTAAGTTAGTGTATTCGTTTCCCGGAATTTTTTAACTAGTTTCCGCTGTATGAAATTGTAAATATGAATATTAAACTGGTAATGACGAAAGGGAGAAATGTTACAGCCCTTGGTGACCGCTTAACCTGGATATACTGGGAACATTGCTGAGTTCTTAAAGCCGATTTATAGTTTGGCTTCGGTGTGTCTACATTTCCTGGCTCCAATCATATCTCACCGACAGACAACAGTTCATTCACATCAACAACTGCACCTCCTCCACCGCTCCACTGTCCCAAGGCGTCCCCCAGGGCTCGGTGCTTGGACCTCTCCTCTTCATACTTTACCTGCTTCCCCTTGGCAACGTCATCCGCCACCATGGTCTCAACTTTCACTGCTACGCCGATGATGTCCAGCTCTACATCTCCACCAAATCCATCACCTCTGCCACTCACTCCACTCTCTCCAACTGCCTCACTGACATTAAATCCTGGATGCACACCACCTTCCTCAAACTGAACTGCGACAAAACTGACATGATCATCATCGGTCCCAAATCCATCACAAAAACCATTCCTAGCTTCTCCCTCACTGTCAACACCTCCACCCTGTCTCCATCCCTTCACAGTCGCAACCTCGGAGTCATCTTCGACAATAACCTCTCCTTCGAACACCACATAAAACAAATCACCAGAACAAAAACATCTCCCGACTCCGCCCATCACTCTCTTTCTCCGCTGCAGAAACCCTCATCCACGCCTTCATCACCTCCAGACTCGACTACTGCAACAGCATCCTTTACGGCACACCATCCAAAACGTTAAATAAACTCCAGTACATATAGAACTCTGCTGCTCGTCTGCTCACCCACACCCGCACCCGTGACCACATTACCCCCGTCCTCCAGAACCTCCACTGGCTCCTGGTCCCACAACAAATTCAATTAAAAATCCTCCTCCTCACACACAAAGTCCTCCATAACCAGGCCCCTTCCTACCTCACTGACCTGCTCCACCGCCACAACCCATCCCGTAGCCTCCGCTCATCCAACGCAAACCTCCTGTCTCCACCACCCAGGACCAAGCACCGAACCTGGGGCGACAGAGCCTACTCTGTTGCTGCCCCCTCCCTCTGGAACTCTCTCCCACACAAATCCGTGACTGCACCGACCTTTCAACTTTCAAATCACTGACAAAAACTCACCTTTTTAAAATTGCTTTTAATGTTTAGCTTAGTCTAATGTGTTTTTAGTGTTTTTCTTACCATTTGATGTTGTTTTTACTGCTTTTATGATGTATTGTAAAGTGTCTTTGAGTACCTAGAAAAGCGCTTTAAATAAAATGTATTATTATTATTATTATTATTATTACATCACTTGTGTAGCCCACGCCAGCATTGCATACACACACCCTCCAAAAGCGTAACAGGTAAAGGGAATACAACACGGAGGAGATTGAAGATGGGCGAGTTGAGAAGATTTGCATGTGTACGATATATGTTCATGACATGTCATCGCCACGTTATTAAGATCAGCCTATGTCACAGGATCTGTGGTGCGGAGGTCTAGAGTGATGTCACAACTGAGGGCGTGCATGGCGGGCGTGCACGTGGCTTACGTGTCCCTGGTGTGTGCTGCTGAGTAGGGAGACACAGATGTGACCTCCCCTTTATCCTCAGTCCACTGAGCAGAACAACCTACATACACACGCACACGCACACACACACCTGTACATTAGTATCATTGTGTTGCCCCTAGTAGAATGAGGCAGGAGAGGTGGACTTTGCCTTTATCGTCAGTCCACTGAGCAGAACACACACACACACACACACACACACAAACACAAACCTGGACATTAGTTTCATCGTGGTCGGATGAGGCAGGAGAGAACCTTCTCTAAAAGAAGACGGCGACGAGAGAAAAACAAATGTGAACTAACATTCACCCCGCTCTTATTTTGAAATAAAATAATACCACCTTGCCCACCTACTCCTTTGATTTATTCCCTTCTATCTTATGATCTTTGTATGATGAGTATAAAAACTAGACTAAAGGACGGAGAATAAAGCAGCATGGAAATCAGGAAGATGACAGCTTAGAAGTAGATGAATGTACAACAACAGAAATGTACAAGATTACAGTACAGGGTCCTGGAAATAAAGGCAATAGTCAAAGATTTTAACAACTGTACAAAGTGTGCGTGTGAATTTAAAAAACTCCATCACAGTGTAAAAGCTGTCATTATTTAGCTTTGTAATTATTTTGGGGAGCTTTTATTTTGAAGGCACCACAAGATGAAATTGTCTTCCATTGTGTGTCTAGTCAAATTAAAACTTAATTTCCCTAGCATCCATTAAGAAGGAGCCACCTCAGGGAGAGCTCTGCCGTATTAGCAGAGCTGTCTCATCTACAAGGTACAAGGCCAATCGTTTATACTCCAATCAATACAGTAGCTCTGCATCCACAGGCTGCTGACAGGCGGAACAGCCTAACAACTAATCCATAAATAGAAGACATTCACTTTCTCTCTTTCCTATTTTTCAAAGTAAAAGACCAAATTAACTTCATCATGCTGCATCTGTGGCAACGGGGGGCTGAAAGAGTGGAATAAATAGAAACAAACTGAAAAAAAACACCCTCACGTAAGAGCTGTTATGTAAGCTGAAATAATTCATACAGTCCCCTTCTCTCGACCCCAAGGACTCCATGCTAATAGAATATTACAATCCAAAGGGCAACACATGAACTCAGGGACTTTATAATATCTCCAGATTATCTCTGTATTACCTCTCTCAAACCAAACACCTGCCTAGCACCTGGGGGTCCTCTGCTTAATGTAATACTACCTAACAATCAACTCATATGCCAATATCAATAACATATTCGGGAAGGTGAAATACTCTTTGTGACTTGATTTCACCGCAACATGGATTTCTTTGCTGGATACTGGTCCACCATATTCCATTCACAAGAATATCATAAAAGTGTCAGTTTCATTTCAGATGAGGCCACTTGCGTCCAGGGGAAAAAACGGGTATTATCGGAATAAGCCCATAATTCCCTTTTCCACACCACCGCCACACTGAGCTCATCACAGATAATCTGCCAAACGTGTGGAGATGAGAAAATAAATCTGTAGATTTAGACTTCTAGACAGGACTGCTCACATTTGGACAGATTCTCCTGGTTCTTTCCATGATGGCAATTATGTTTTTCGGAAAGTGAGGCATTTTTTTGGAAAATCGCACACATGGTTGGGGTACCATCATTCTATTTTATTTTTATTCAGCATTCAGAGGAGAGAACATGGGATGCAGGCCGTGGCTTAGCCTCCAGGGTGTGTGGTGAGTTTGTTTTGATAGGCAATTCTTCAACACCTTTATTACAGGTTCTGATGTTGGACGGGAACCAAGTCCAGAAAGAGAAAAACACAGATGCTGTAAGTGGGATGGGATCCAAACTCCAATCGACTGCTGATTTAAATTCCCCAGAAATGTTGGTTGGCGACACCAGGCTTTCTATAAGTTGTTTCAGCTCCTCCTCAGAATGCACTTATTCATGGTCGACTGTGTGGAAGAAATGACTGACCAAACTTATGAATTATTACATCACCAAAGTATTACTATTAATAAATAGTCATACTTCATCCAGATTCAGGCAAGTGTTATGTGGGTTTACATTTTTGTGTCTAGTCAACTTAAAATTCCATGAAGAGGACCACCCAGATGTATGCCTTTTCTGCAATGGTTCATAATAAAGATACATGGCCCATGTTTTGAATAACGGAGTTAAAAAATTGTTTAAGAAGCGAGACTCACCACTTTCATCAGGGGCAAGTTACTTTCTAACGCGGGTTATAGAGTCTAATCTTTGCACAAGGCTACCGCTCACAACTGAACCATCACACTGCATGTGTCCATCATCACACAACAAACCCCCACCACCAACACACTAACTCCACCTTCCGCATGAATCGGTACGGCTGACAGTACGATGAACCACTGTCGCTGGGCTGCGAGTGTGTGCATCCCTGGTGTGTGTGTGTGTGTGTGTGTGTGTGTGTCTGCGGTTGCGTTGGTAGTAGGCGAGCGGCCATGAAGGGGGGGGGAGGGTGTAATGGCACCATCTGGTGTGCGCTGAGCGTCACTCCTCCACACACTCCTCTGCGAGGAGGAGCAGGTGGAGTCCATCTGCTGGTGGATGAGCTCCGTAGTCTCCGGGCCAGTGCACGGCTCACATTGTCGCTACATCCTTTTTACAGGGGGGGGCGGGTTGGGCGGGGGGTGAGTGTGTGCTTTTTTGGGGGTGTTGCAATAACATTAAGAGGAAGAAACAGAAAACATTCTTCTATGCATGCATGAGTATAGATATGTAGATATATAGGTATAGAGATGTATAGATCTAGTTATCTTCCACATACCTGTCCATGCTGAATTATAGATAATAACCCTATTCAAAAGTATTGCACCCCCCCTGCATGCACGCTCTTAAACTTCAACACAAAACACCCTTCTAGGCCCGTTAGACGATTAGCCAGGCACACCTGTGTGTAGCTCACCTCGTCATCAAAGACAGTAAAAGAAAAGTTTCTCTCTGGAAATACAGACTTTATTCTCTTGAGGTGAGTTAA
>NW_028177751.1:12500-16323 GCF_964030765.1 Micromesistius poutassou | reverse complement strand
GGCAAAACAAAACTTTTTAAGGGTTATTGAGTAGAACTTGGATATTGCGAGATGAACAGTTATAGCGTTTGATAAAATAGCCGCTTAATTGAGTACTTAACAGTTATAGCGTTTGATAAAATAGCCGCTTAATTGAGTACTTCTACTTAATGAGTTGAAATATTTCCTACCCCTTGTTTCCCTCAATTAGCATCACAATATACACAATACTCTATACTGCACAATACTGCGTAATCTTATCAAAAACACTAATAGGGTGATGATGATTAAGTCAGTCTTTGCATAAGAAGAGAGCGTGTCTTCATTAAGTGGAAACTTTCATTGTTGTGTTTGTCGTGCTGTTTTATCATTATTCTGTGCATCTCTCTTCTAAACTTCAATCTTTTCCTCCATCCTTTTTCGAGGCAAACTTGAAACGCACTCAAAGACCCACACAAAGACACACGGACACGCGCGCGCACACACACCCGCGCACACGCACACGCACCCAGGGCACGCGTGCACGTGCACCTGCTGACTCTGTGTTTGTGTGTCGCGCTCGTCAGGATTACACACCAGCATCAGGGTCTGAATTCCTCCACTGTCATCACCTCTGGGTGTCATGGCAGAGCTCAGCTCCTCTTCCTGCTGGGGGGGGCGGGGTGGGGGCTGTGTGTGTGTGTGTGTGTGTGTGTGTGTGGTGTGTGTGTGTGTGTGTGTGTGTGTGTGACACCTGTGATGGAGAAAGCTTGGAGAGGGACATATGGAGAGAGAGAGAGAGAGAGAGAGAGAGAAAGCTGAGAGAAAGGAAAGGAAGAGGAGAACAGTTAGGATGGGGAAGAGAGAGAAAGGGGGGGAAAGGGAGACTGGGAGGGGAATTAGAAATGAAGAGAAGGAGAGAAGGAGAGGGAGAGAGAGAAGGATAGGTGGGTGCGGAGGAGGCGAGGTGAACAAAGATGGCGGTAGCTACAGAGAGAGAGACGGGGAGAGAGGAAAATGGAAAGCCTGGAAGGTGGAGAGATGAAGAAGGGAGAAAGAGTCGCATTGAGATGAAGAGAGAGATGGAAGAACCCGTGATGGGAAGTGCGAAGCCTGTTCACCAGGGAAGTTGAGTGAATGCTTTAGTTATTGTATTATCTATCATTATCTGTTATCTATTGTATTATCAGATTAGAAAGCAGAGGAACGCGATGAATCAGGCTGTTGATAACGTCGCCGACCTGCGGCATGGCTCAGGGAGACACACGCACGCACACGCACGGGCACGCACGCACACGCACGCACGCACACCTCTTCCTCTCCTCCTCCTATCCCCTTCCTCTCTCCCTGCCGTTCTCCGTTCCTGCCAGGGAGAGAGAGGTGGAGGGAGGAGTGAGTTGGAGAGGGAGGAGGTAGGAGCAGAAGTGGAGACGGAGACAGAAGTGTGTGTGTGTGTGTGTGTGTGTGTGTGTGTGTGTGTGTGTGTGTGTGTGTGTGTGTGTGTGTGTGTGTGTGTGTGTGTGTGTGTGTGTGTGTGTGTGTGCGTCCATTTACGTCCGTGTCGTGAAAATGTTGTTTAGTTCCTCACAAAATTCCACTCAAGTTCAACACACTCGCTGGTGAAAGGCCAGCTGTCATCGGTCAGACAGCGAAAGTAGAAAACAAACAAGAACTCGCCAGTTGGATCTCTTATCCCTGTGTGTGTGTGTGTGTGTGTGTGTGTGTGTGTGTGTGTGTGTGTGTGTGTGTGTGTGTGTGTGTGTGTGTGTGTGTGTGTGTGTGTGTGTGTGTGTGTGTGTGTGCGTGTGTGTGGAAGATGAGTGATTGCTTTGCGTCTTTGTGTTTGTTGTCTCCCTAAACTCCCAAGGATTACTAAAGGAGCCCAGAGCTGTCAGACCCCCCTTCATCTTATTTATTTATACATCCACAACTACCTGAAGTACAGGGCCCGGCTGTCCGAGTAAACACACAACTTGGTTTGTTATCCCAGGAACCCAGAGAGCAATGTTGAAACGTGCATCTGCTGTAGTGGTGGGATGGTGGTGGTGGGGGTGGTGGGGTGGTGGTGGTGGTGGGGGTGGTGGTGGGATGGTGGTGGTGGTGGTGGGGGTGTTGGTGGGGGTGGTGGTGGGATGGTGGTGGGATGGTGGTGGGGGTGGTGGTGGGATGGTGGTGGTGGGATGGTGGTGGGGGTGGTGGTGGGATGGTGGTGGGGGTGGTGTTGGTGGGGGTGGTGGTGGGGGTGGTGGTGGTGGGGGTGGGATGGTGGTGGTGGTGGTGGGATGGTGGTGGTGGGGGTGGTGGGATGGTGGTGGTGGGGGTGGTGGTGGTGGTGGGGGTGGTGGGATGGTGGTGGGATGGTGGTGGTGGGGGTGGTGGTGGGATGGTGGTGGTGGGGGTGGTGGTGGGGTGGTGGGATGGTGGTGGTGGGGGTGGGATGGTGGTGGTGGGGGTGGTGGGATGGTGGTGGTGGGGTGGTGGTGGGATGGTGGTGGTGGTGGGATGGTGGTGGGATGGTGGTGGTGGGGTGGTGGTGGGATGGTGGTGGTGGTGGGATGGTGGGGGTGGTGGTGGGATGGTGGTGGTGGGGTGGTGGGATGGTGGTGGTGGTGGGGGTGGGATGGTGGTGGTGGGATGGTGGTGGGATGGTGGTGGTGGGGGTGGTGGGATGGTGGTGGTGGGATGGTGGTGGGATGGCGGTGGTGGGATGGTGGTGGTGGGGGTGGTGGGATGGTGGTGGGATGGCGGTGGTGGGATGGTGGTGGTGGGGGTGGTGGTGGTGGGATGGTGGTGGTGGTGGTGGTGGGATGGTGGTGGTGGGGGTGGTGGTGGGATGGCGGTGGGATGGGGGTGGTGGGATGGTGGTGGGATGGTGGTGGTGGGGGTGGTGGTGGGATGGCGGTGGGATGGCGGTGGTGGGGGTGGTGGTGGTGGGATGGTGGTGGGATGGCGGTGGTGGTGGGGGTGGTGGTGGGGGTGGTGGTGGGATGGTGGTGGGATGGTGGTGGTGGGGGTGGTGGTGGGGGTGGTGGTGGGATGGTGGTGGTGGGATGGCGGTGGGATGGTGGTGGTGGGATGGTGGTGGGATGGCGGTGGTGGGGGTGGTGGTGGTGGGGGTATGGTGGTGGTGGTGGGATGGTGGTGGTGGGATGGTGGTGGGATGGTGGTGGTGGGGGTGGTGGTGGGATGGCGGTGGGATGGTGGTGGGGGTGGTGGTGGTGGGATGGCGGTGGGATGGTGGTGGGGGTGGTGGGATGGTGGTGGGATGGTGGTGGTGGGGGTGGTGGTGGTGGGGGTGGTGGTGGGATGGTGGTGGGATGGCGGTGGGGTGGTGGTGGGGTGGTGGTGGTGGGGGTGGTGGTGGTGGTGGGGGTGGTGGGGTGGTGGTGGTGGGGGTGGTGGGGTGGTGGTGGTGGGGGTGGTGGGGGTGGTGGTGGGATGGTGGTGGTGGTGGGGGTGGTGGTGGGATGGTGGTGGTGGTGGGATGGTGGTGGGATGGTGGTGGGATGGCGGTG
The DNA here is from genome assembly GCF_964030765.1 of Micromesistius poutassou. Lineage (NCBI taxonomy): Eukaryota > Metazoa > Chordata > Actinopteri > Gadiformes > Gadidae > Micromesistius > Micromesistius poutassou. The sequence goes on along the minus strand of NW_028177751.1, from coordinate 12,850 downwards.
GGATGGTGGTGGGATGGTGGTGGGGGTGGTGGGATGGTGGTGGTGGGGGTGGTGGTGGGATGGTGGTGGTGGGATGGTGGTGGTGGGGGTGGTGGGGCTGGTGGGAGCGTTTCCTTTCACACGTTTGACTTTCACTCGGCGCTCCAGACCAAACAGAGGAGCAGCGAGGAGGCCAGCCGCTCAGCAGCCCAGATAACCCCTCGCAGAACCCCCCTAAACCCTGAGGAACCCCCGCGTCTGCCTCCTGTCTCACAGAAATGTACTTTTTGGCCCTTCAAAGTAAAACACAAACGCTCAGGAGGGACTTCAGAGTAAAGGTTTTTGCAAGTTGGAAATAAAGGGCAGCGTCT
>NW_028177751.1:0-10000 GCF_964030765.1 Micromesistius poutassou | reverse complement strand
CATTTATAATCTATAATCATAATAATACTTTTGTATTCTTGTAGTAAAGTGTGAGCCTCCAATGTTTTTTCCGACTTGGTGTCGATGATTTTTCATTTTTATTTTCAAAGGCCTGCTCTTTAAGGTTCACTCTTTACAACTCCTAAATCACACCTGCAACTTTACTGTGTCCACGACTCGTTTGACATTAAGGTCTGGCCGGACCCCATAGATCACGGCGGAGTGGGGCGGGGCGGGGCGGGGTGGAGAGGCTCCCACCGCTGACACCGTCGCTGCTCATTATGCGTCAGCAGAAGGTCCTTTGGCCTCATCATCCATCAACCGAACCGCCAACTGAAGCATCCAATCACACGCTACGTGTTGGCGCAACCGTGTCGTGTTGCGTTCTGTCATTATACGGCGGGTCCTCGCCGCGGTTCGTAAGGTTACGTCGGCCCACTCATCCATCAATCAAACTCTATTTCCAGCTCGCTCTCCGTGGCAAACGGCAGAAAGAGGTTCCTAACGAGGTGTGTGAGCGTGAGACGCTGAACCACTGAGAGTCAGCGGCACAGTAGAATTAAACAGAGAAGATGCCTCATTCGTTCGTCGGAGTGAAGTTAAACAAAGGAGATGTGTTTTGTTCGTTGATGGAGTGTTACTGGGCTCCTCGGCTGGTGGGCCGGGCGGGGGGGGGGGGGGTGGGGGGGGGGGGGAGGAAGAAGGGGAAGAAGGGGAGGGGAGCCAACATTAGCAGATGTAATTACTTCAAGCACCATTAGCAGCACAACAACCTCACCACTCCACAAAAGGCCATGAGCTGAAAAGCTTGGAGTGTGTGTGTGTGTGTGTTTCAGAGAGACAAAGTGTGTGTGTGTGTGTGTGTGTGTGTGTGTGTGTCTGTTTTCAAGAGAGATAAAGTGCATGTGTGTGTGTGTGTGTGTGTGTGTGCATGTGCACGTGTATCTTTCTCACAAGTTATTAAGTGATTGTGATTGTGTATGTGTGGGTGTGTGTGTATGGGTGTCGGAGAGACAATGTGTGTGTGGTGTGGGTTTATGAGATAGACAAAATGCATGTCTGTGTGCATGTGCGCGTTTATCTGTCCAACAAGTTAGTGTGTAAGTGTGTGTGTGTGTGTGTGTGTGTGTGTGTGTGTGTGTGTGTGTTGTGGTAATAGGGTGATGACGGAGGGTATAGATGACCTCGTGTCTTCAGCAGAGACCCAAACAATCACGCTGCAGAGATGGATATGCACGTGTGTGTGTGTGTGTGTGTGTGTGTGTGTGTGTGTGTTCATGTTTGAAAACAAGGGTGTGTGTGTGTGTGTGTGTGTGTTGCTGGTGTGCACATCAGTAACCCAGTAATCTCTTCTCATGGTCTTCATGTGAAGGATGCTGATGCGTCTGTGAACATGATGCATTCGTCTCGCTGTATGCAGCGTGAAATATAGAATAGATACAACCGACGGCTTCCCACAGGACCGGTGGCTCAATACATCTCTACGTGGTATTATGTTGGTGTGTGTGTGTGGGTGCGTGTGCATCTGTCTAACATGTTAAAGTGTGTGTATGTGTGGTGTGTGTGTGTGTGTGTGTGTCAGAGAGAGAGAGTGTGTGTGTGTGTGTGCATCTGTCTAACATGTTAAAGTGTGTGTATGTGTGGGTGTGTGGTGTGTGTGTCAGAGAGAGAGAGCGTGTGTGTGTGTGTGTGTGTGTGTGTGTGTGTGTGTGTGTGTGTGTGTGTGTGTGTGTGTGTGTGTGTGTGTGTGTGTGTGTGTGTGTGTGTGTGTGTATGTGTTATTATGTTGAGACATTCAACTGAGCAGTCATGCAGGCCAAATGCTCCGGCGAAATACTACTTTACTTTCTAATATTTCAGACATGGAAACCGCGCTATTTAAAATCTGTTCCATGTTTGTTCAGACCCGGGTTTGTTCAGCCGTGATTCCTCTTCAACTCAACCCCTCTCGCGGTGTCGGTGCGTTCCAAACTGGGGGGTTGGCGAGCCGTTGACCTGGCATGATGACAAACTCTCCAGTGTCAGGAGGCGTCCAGTCCAGGGCGACCTGGGCCGTCGCGTTCTGTTCTCGTGGACCGTCACGTCGTGTCCTCACGGATACATGAGAGGATTTGAGAGAGCTGGACTTTGACTTTGGGATTTTGTTCCTTGCAAAAAAGAGAATTCAAATTAAATGGGGCACTTATATATGTATACATATAAGGTTAAAAAAAAATGAATTACTTTTTTAATCTTACAATAGTAAGATTACAAATAAATGTTTAACCCCACCAGATAGATCCCACATAACATACATGAGAACTAAACTGTGATTGTGTGTGTGTGTGTGTGTGTGTGTGTGCATTTGTTTGTTTGTGTGTGTGTGTGTTTTGGTGGTGTCTTTTGATACACTATTTGGGGCAGAGTGCCAATGAATGAACTGCAGGGCAAATCGATGAGAAAGAGAGACACTGCCATCCAGGCAGAGACGGGGACTTACAAATAAAGACTCAATCATTGAGAGACACTCTGTCATCATAAAGAGAGAGACAGTGATAGAGAGAGAAAGTAATGAAAAGAATGATGACCTTATCTCTTCCTGTGTGTTTATAGTTGAGAGAAAGAGAGAGAATACCTTGATTTGTCTTCCGATTAAGGAAGCATGCTACAAATGCATTAATGCAGATGACCTTTAATCGTGGGCTATTTGAGACAATGAGACATCAACAAAAACGTTTTATTATATTATTCATATTTATTTTATTTATTGTGTTAAATTAAATCCTGTGACATGTAATCGTATTCAGATTGGATTTGAGTAAAGCGACTAAAGAAATAGAGTAACATCCCCAGTTTATCAGCCATCTTTATTTTTCATTTGGTTATAATTATCCTCCATCATAACAAGATTGCAATAACATTTGAAACATAGTGGAGTCTCTTCCCCATGTACATAACAATATACATGTCATACAAAAATAAATCACAGTTCCAGCAATAGATTGTCGGTGTATTTAATCATTTAAAATAAATGTACATAATATATATATATAATATAAATATAATAAAAAATAGTATTACTATTGTATATAATTATAATAATGCAGAAAATATAACTTTCAAGACCAGCTTGTCAACCTCATAAAAATAATCAAATTGTCAAATTATGAATATTGGCAAATAAAAACCTAATCTCATATAATACGTCTCTCTCGTATTGATATGTAGTATGATCTCTCTCTCTCTCTCATTCACTCGCTCACTCACCCATGATACGTCTCTCTCCCTTTATGGAACGATACGCTAATTAAAACACACTTATTAATATCACACTCCATTCCCAGTCCACCAGTCTCGCTAAATCGCCAACACCGCACCTTTTACCGCCGTGTTCCAGACCGGTCCCGGCCGCTAGCCGTCCGGCCGGACGGACGGACGGACGGACGGACGGACGGACGGACACACGCCGGTCGGTCTTAAGGCTCATTTATGCTCAACGTTAAATACGCATACGGATACGGACGGAGCCTTTCGTCCGTACTCTGCGTTCATTTCGTCCGTTTTTCGACCGTTTCCACAAAGCTTACGGATACGCACCAAACGGAGCAGTACCACCGGAAGCCGTGGGGGCGCTGTTGCCGTCACTACCCGATACGGAGCCTAGAGCCAGTGTGAGACTGAAGAAGAATTCTCCGTCCTCCAGCCGCGATGAATTTAACGGCCTTACCGACCACCGCCTCTTACAACGAGCCCGTTTTCTTCTTTTATTTATTATGTACATAATCAAGACCTCCTCCATAGTCGCCATGTTTGTTGTTTTCTTTTTACAGTCTATGGTTTGTCGTCATAAACTTTTGACTCTGCGCTGCCCCCTAGTGGATGTATTGGTTAACATCTATGCCAACGTAAAGGACGCATGGAAGTATGTGAGCAGTGACGGTAACAACGTTAGAAACGGACGCGTACAATTACGTCCGTACGTCGAGCATAAATGAGCCTTTTAACGGAGCGGAGCCCAGCTCACAGTCGCAGGTGCGACGGCGCCGAGTCACTTAGCAACCACTTTGCTCCATTACCCATGAGCCACTGGGGCCCTGTTAGTGCATTATGAAGCCATCACGGGCCGTTATCCCCCAGCCGGTCTGATCTCTCACCTCCATCGCCGCGGAACGGCCGCCGTCTCGCTCTGAGCACGACCGTTCCCGTTTAACGCCGGGGCCCCCGCCGTTATTGGAGTCGCTGTCCTTTTTCAAATAAATACTTTGACGAATACCTCCTTCTTCCTCACCCCCCCCCCCCCCACCCCCCCCCAGCTGCGTCATTGTTCCGGTTCGGACCGGTTCTAAGTCGTTAGATTATTTCAAATTAAGCGATGGTTCCCGAATCGTAATGTCTCAATTCAGCCGTATCTGACGTAGTACCTAAAAATCGTTAGTGCTCGGCACTTGGTTCTCTGATCATCCTTACTGTACCGACAGCGATATATATATTTATATATTGTTTCTCTTCTTCTGAAAAATATTCAGTACTTATTGTAAGTGGCTTTGGATAAAAAGCGTCTGCTGAATGCCCTTAATGTTAATGTACCTCAAACTGACCATCGCAAAACCTGACCTTTCGCAAGGGCATAGTACAGGGAGATTAAATTAGATTAGACTTTTGAAAACTATGAAAAAACAAGAGAAAAATGTACGTATACAGGGCTGTGTCCATTATCACGACAAACTACTATTCCCATGGTGCAGTTCACCTCAGCATATAACCCTTGTTTCATTTAGAAGGTCGATGAAGTAGCCGGAGTGCATTGTTTTACTGACTGAAACCAAAGCTTATCTGATTGGCTCGGGCCGGTCCCACAGCATTCCATTAAGCCGCTATCGCCACGGTAACGTCTGCTGTTGCTAACGTCGCAAACGTCGATCGTTGTAACCTTGTGGAAACAAGGTTACAATATTAAGAGAATATTCTCAGCCATTGAGGTATGTATTGATTGTAACAGTGAAGAGTTCAGCCATCTCTTTTCTCGTCTGCCATGATTACCGATGGAAGGATTTTCAAATAGAGTTTAATGTGGTGGATCTGTAAAAGTCAATACATCTTCACACCTGAATAGAAATCATGTAAATGATGAATAACACAATGTAAATAATGTCTTCAAAACAAAATGGAGGGCTTATATGTTGAACAAACAAACTATATAAATATTTTATAGTTGTCCATTATTTTACTAGACACAATACACACACACACACACACACACACACACACACACACACACACACACACACACACTGCAGTGTGTCTGTGTGTGCCTAGGTCTTCCAATCCTCCCAATGCTTTTATAATTGAATGACGTGGATCCTTTGGTTCACATTCACGGGCGCATTTGTAGAACATAACTCAGACCAGCTGACGGCGACACAGATTCATTCTCCCCAGTTCACAGTTCACAGTTCTTCTTCAGGCTCGCTTTGTTTCAGGACAAACTGACAAACTTTGTGTGTCCATGTGGACACACGGACACGCAAAGTTTCTACTGGTGCTCAATTCCTCGGGCAAATAATCGAATCAACTGGCCCTGGACTCTGTGGAGAAAACACACACACACACACACACACACACACACACACACACACACACACACACACACACACACACACACACACACACACACACCTGCCTCATTAGTAGTGATTAATACACCATTGCGTTAATGACTGCGCTTCACCGTGGCAGGCCCGCTGTGTGTGTGTGCACACACACGCACACACACACAGAAATAAACTGCACAGTGCACACTTTATAACTAACTACATAAAGCGGTAAACAGGCTGATAAATATATATATTTTTTTACAGTACTGAGAGATTGTCAATGATCTACTAGAGTAAAAAAAAAACGTTGCCTTCCCAAGAAACGTTCTGCCCAATCTCAGCCGAAAAGAAGTTCCAGTTCCAGCACATTACTTTGTTATTTCGCTGTGGTCTCATCATTTTTATTTTTTATTTGTAGCCCTTAAGGTAAGATGAGGGAGTAGTAAAGGGAGAGCAGAAGGAGCGGAAGAGAGACAGATTATCCTCCCTTTATGTCTCTCCGCCATTCAGAGACGTTTGCGTTTCACACTACTGGGATTGATTGACAGGCAAGATGGATTCCATCTGACCAATCAGGGAAGAGGTCCCCTGATTGGTCAGAAAGGAGACGGGCGGTCTTGAATCTAAATAGACTCCAAAAGGATGTTCTCACAGCGCACAGCCCTCACTTACGGCTGACAAATTTCTTTGGCATTTCTAATTACCCTCAAAGGACAGCTCTATGATCTTTCCCCGTTGAGCTCCTTTAAGACGGACAAGGTCAGGGGTTGGATGATCAACAACCACTGAGGATATACGCAGGTGTACATATATTCTCATTTTTATCGTACGGTGCTTTGGATAAAAGAGCCTCAATGGCAATCATGGTGAAGCATTTAGTATTATAGCGTTATTTGACTTTGTCTGCCAAAGGATCATTTCATATTCACATGTTGGGACGGTTCATGAGGATGGATGGTCTAGAGGCAGCGGCAGCGCACCCGCTGAAAGATTAAATCAAACTAAAAGGATGAGTTAACGTCAGCAAAGGGTTTTCACTCCATTCTGGATGTTTCTCCCGAGCACCATAACTAGCATCTCTTCGTAGCGCCAATCACACGCTAATTCCCTACAACACTCCCTCTCCTCCTCCTCCCCGCCTCGCCCTCCGTCTCTCTTCGCGGAGTGTTTGCGTGGCTGTTCATTAGTGAGCCCACGGCCGTCCGCCACGTTCCAGAAGTGATTAGCCGAGGGGCTGGTGTGCTGAGGGGCTGGCCTGGTGTTTTAATGCAAGGGGAGTAGCCCTTTAACACAGGGAGCCTATTAAATTAGCAGCGTTATAGCGGCATGGCTCATTGACAAAGTAAAATGGGCCGTGAAATAAAGTGTGTGCCAGGCGACGTTTGGAGAGCGACGGCGGACGTTGTGCGTGTGAGTAGCAGAACATACCGTAATGGCCCCGGGGTTTGTGGATACTGCCTCTAATTGGTTGAGAGATGGTTTGATGTACGATTTATAAATGCCGGTTTCTGCATTTTACTTAAAGGGATTGGAATAGTTGGAAGAACGTAGACATTTATTTCCATACTTACAGTTTTCGTATTGCGTTGATTTAGGTCTGTTTTGTCATTTAGTAGAAGCTTGTATCCAAAGGACTTGGAGGGAATGGTTTCAGATGTCATTAGTAAGCAGGCTGTGAATATGGGGGATCGACCCCAGAACCTTTCGGCTGGCCGTCAGATCACCCTTGCCACTTACTCTCTCTGCCCCCCTACAATGTTTTGATAGAGTTTATGTTTCACACTCTAACTCAATATCGAATGCCAATAATGTATTCCACTATTAGCCCACATTCAGAGGCCAAACTCGTTTCTGTAACAGATCGTCGTGGCTTTAATTGTTTGAATAAATACAAGGGCACGATTGGGATCAAGTCCATTTTTCATCATAATGTTCTTAGATTGAGCTGAACATAGTTATTTTTCACTGAATCGTTTTAAAACAATTACATTGACATTGTGAATGAAAGTCGGCTGTGTTCTCTAGAATTATGTATTCGCTGAGATGCGATACTCACGTGTGACCTGGCATTTAGGATTTCTGCTTCTCTAATTGATCTTTTACAGACTTTTTTCACAGCTTGGTGTCACTTCCTTTTCTTAAACCATTTCATGAACAAAGGGACAAAAAGCATGGTGGGCTACCCAACAACTTGACCAGGAAATCCATACGGTCATGTGTGACTTGTACATTACTTGTACCTGAGTTGAACCTGACCTGTACCCTACTTGTACTTGAGTTTAACCTGGCTTGGACCTGACTCTTACCTGATTCTGACCTGACTTGGACCTGACTTGGAAAGGACTTGGACCTGACTTGGACCTGACTTGGAAAGGACTTGGACCTGACTTTGACCTGACTTGGACCGGACTTGGAACTGACTTGTTCCTGACTTGAACCTGACTTGTTCCTGACTTGAACCTGGCTTGGACCTGACTCTGACCTGATTCTGACCTGACTTGGAACGGACTTGGAACTGACTTGGACCTGACTTGGACCTGACTTAGAACTGACTTGGACTTGACTTGTTCCTGACTTGGAGATGACTTGGAGCTGACTCGTACCTGACTTGGAGCCGACTCGTACCTGACTTGGAGCCGACTCGTACCTGACTTGGAGCCGACTCGTACCTGACTTGGAGCCGACTCGTACCTGACTTGGAGCTGACTCGTACCTGACTTGGAGCTGACTCGTACCTGACTTGGAGCCGACTCGTACCTGACTTGGAGCCGACTCGTACCTGACTTGGAGCTGACTCGTACCTGACTTGGAGCCGACTCGTACCTGACTTGGAGCCGACTCGTACCTGACTTGGAGCTGACTTGGAGCCGACTCGTACCTGACTTGGATGGCGGCGTAGGGCAGCATCTCGCCGTCACACGTCCAGGTGCTCTGGGCCGGGACCTCATCACCGGCGCGGCAGATGGGACTGAAAGTACGGGTCTTGGTCCCCTTCTCGGCTCCATTCGGGTCCTCGGGCGGCACGGAGACGGGCTGGTTCTTGGGTTGGAAGCGGAACCTCCTTACTCGGTGGACCTCCACGAAGGAGTGGTCGAACTGGGGGGGGGGGGGGAACCAGAGGAGGGAGGGGAGATGAGAGTGTCATCCAACCCAACCAGACCCAAAATACCCCCTAACCAAACCAGACCCAAAATACCCCCTAACCCAACCAGACCCCACAGACCCCCTAACTCTCCCCGTAACCCCACAGACCCCCTAACCCTAACCAGACCCCAGACATCCCGACTGAAGCCCCACCAGACCTGCGGTGGGGGGTGAGGACTAATTCTTGGCCCGGCTCCAGGAATTGGTTTCATTCACTCACTCACCATGACCTCATGTTGTGCACTGTACTGATAATCGATATTTCACTTAATTTCTTAACGTTTCTGTGGTACTTTGTTGTTTTCCCCTTTGCTCTAATTTAGAAAAATGCTTTGGCAATGTAAATGTTCATTTTCCATGCCAATAAAGCTATTTTTAAGTTAATTGAGACAGAGAGTGGGCGATGGAGAGCAGGGAGGAAGGGAGGGAGAGAGGAGGAGGATAGAGAGAGTTTCAGAGAGTTCATTAAGTGTTCATTATTGCTAACATGGCGTCTCGCAGACTGAAGGTCAGACACACTGACTGCGTCGCATGACGAGAGAAAAGAGGTGAAAGGAGAATCAGAGAGAGGGGAGAAAAAGGGAGGTGGTAACAGAGCAAAGAACAATTTCCATCATATTTGTGTGATCAGTTAAAGTGTTTTATTTGCCACAATGGCCCCTTCTTTTGTGTTGGCTTGAAGTGAAATCCCTTCTTAATGTTTCTGAAGTTATATCACAAGCTCTCTCTCTCTCTCTTTCTTGCTCTCTCAGTCTCTCTCTCACTTACTCCTGCCCTTCCCATCATGCACCCTAACCGCTAAATACTTAAGACTGAGAACTCAATTTTGTATATCTTTTATTTTTCCATTGAATTTAAATTAGGTTGTTACCTTTTTCCCTTCTGAGGCTAGGGAGGGGGTGAGGGAGGGAGGGGGAGGGAGAGAGAGAGAGAGAGAGAGAGGGGGGGGGGACAGTGTCACAAATAGAGAGAGCAGAGATGCAGAAATGAGAGCGGGGGAGAGAGGGGGAGGATTAGGGGGGGTGGGGGGAGCGATGGGGAGAGAGGGGGGAGGAGGAGGGGGAGAGGGAAAGAGAAGGGGGGAGTGAGAGAGGGAGGAAGAGCGGGGAGTGTGGATGAGGAGAAGTGAGGAAGAGGAAGGGGGGTAGAGGGAGAGACGATGAGAGGAGGAGGAGGAGGAGGAGGAGGAGGAGGATGGGGGGGGGTAGCAGGGAGCCGATGGAGGTTTGAGGAGGAAAAAGGAGAAAAGAGATGATTTTGTCAGAAGCCCCTTTGGTCTCGCT
>NW_028177752.1:0-19192 GCF_964030765.1 Micromesistius poutassou | reverse complement strand
GCGACCTCCTCATCTACATTCAATCTACATTGAAGTGTAAGCAGACAGCAGTTTGATAACATTCTTGTTGCATGTACTGCATGTACTGTAGTTCTGAGTTGGAATTGGCTGCCGGTTGGCCATCATTCTGTACCAATGAGCTACTATGAAACAGAGCCCTACTGTGTCTGTCTGCTTATAATGCATGATGACACAAGCCTACATTTGTTTTATATTTTCATGTTATTATCATCACTGAACAGTTGGAAGTGCCTCTACGCTGAGGCCATTGCGGTCTGAAAGCAAATACACACTTACACACATACAAGTGTAAGTGTGTGTTTTATACACTAACGCAAGATAAAAACATTCATAAGATGTTTTTCTTTTACCTCTGGATTTATATTTCTAATCGTAATACCTGGAAATATGAAAGACCAGCACCACTTTTTTGACAACGTTTTGAATGAGGCCTCTGTCTTGATAACCTGGTTAGGAGACTTTTTATTTATGTTTTTAATAAAACTAACGCCTCCTTTTAATTCCTTCACTTCCAGTTGTGCCCGTGAAGTAAGACTTGGCTCTAAGATGGATCCTTGCGACTGAGAGGCAAACACACCGTTGTGTTCTGCACAGCAGCTGATGCCTCCAATCAGCACAAGCCATGCCTGACGAGTAAAGTCTCCGGTTTGCTCAAAGCAATAAAAAAACAACAACTCAAAGAAAGGAAGTACAACAAGAAAAAAACCACAACATCCTACATGTCACCCCATGTAGTCCCCCTCTGGTGCGTCCTGCCGAAGTGACCCCCCCCCCCCTCCCCCTCCTCCCCTGCACACTCACCCAGCCCTTCCTCCCAACCCCTCCACCCCGCCACCACTCCGCAGTACCCAGCCGTCGCCATGCCACTCCAGCTGAGGATGACCAACACCTGAGATCTCCATGCGTCCCGTTAGCACCGATTCCGACGGTCCCGCTCCCCCCCAAGGCCTCTCACGCCCCCGTCCCTTCCCTCCGGTGGGCCCCCCGCTGCCCGGCTCCGACATGTCCCTGCGCCAGTCGCTGGGGCCGGTCCAGAGCTGGCTGGGCCAGGAGCTGGAGAAGTGTGGCATCGACGCCGTCATCTACACCCGCTACGTCCTCAGCCTCCTCCTGCACGACAGCTACGACTATGACCTGCAGGACCAGGTACGCACCAGGCGTCACGCCGTTTGTTTGTTCTTAATCCTTATGAATAGAATATGATTCATCCTAAGAAGTTTAACCTGGTCGTCGACTCATCGTCACAAGTTAGTTATTTTACTATGTATAGGACCTTTGGCCTGATGTAAGAATTTCCTCATACAAGGTGACCGGGTTTTACAGTACTGTCCATTTGATAAAACAACACCTGACTTAATTCAAGTAGTTTCACATGGTAGTAAACCCTCATTTGTTACAGCAGCTGCCATATATTCGCCACTTTCTTTTTATTTATCACTTCTATATTTCTTAACTCGATGACCTTTGCCGTGTCGTAAGAATCTAACCCTTTGACCTATTCGTAGTCATTAAACATGGTGTTCAGCCCCTTACTCGTCATCAAAGCAGATTTGTTAAAGGTCCCATGACATGCCACCGGGTGTGGTGTGATTAGCCATTACAAGCCGTTTTGAAAATCTGTCTGTTATGACATCACAGGTGGGCGTGTCCACCACCATGGGACCATCATGGGACCTTTAGGTTTACAGTTATTCACAGTTGTCTGTTTCCCAGTGACTTTTTGTACAGTTTCTGTACACTATTTATTTGTAAGGGTACTACAAACTCAACACAATACGAAGCAGACGTATTGAATGATCTGAATGTTGTTGTCTGGCTCAGTGTGTTCCCTCTCCCCACCAGGAGAACGACATCTTCCTGGGCTGGGAGAAGGGCGCCGGCAAGAAGTGGGGCAAGAGCAAGAGGAAGGGAGGGACGGACCTGAGTCTGGAGGAGATCAAGAAGCAAGCCGCCGTACAGTGTCTGCGTTCTGCCTCTGATGAGGTCAGCCCCCAAGCTATTTATTGATTAGATATGGATTCAATATTCATTGATTTTCAAGGCATCACATGGCCGCTCCCATCGGTTACTGTAAAGAGAAAAAAGGTCAAACACTTTTTTTCTAAGCTAACTTTTTTTAATGGTCAACTTTGCAAGTATCATTGTCCATTGCATTATATAACTGTGATACAGTCTTTGCTTTGTATGGAATTTATACAATGTTAAACAAAAGGCTGAAGCTAGTCCTGTGGCTTTCTGCAGTAGATGGACACATCTTAGTATTACTCTTATTTTAAATAATCTATTTTTATCTATCTACTTGATACATGATTATCATGTTGATTGCATTGGTTTTGGTATTGCACTGGGCTTCTTTTTTGTTTGTATGCAGTCACAGACACATAACCCTATGCACTGGTTCTGATGGCATTTGTAAAGTTTTTCCCTCCATACTGACAAGGTTATGCTAAGGTCAAAAGTATACTTTGTATGAATCCAACAAGGAACGGAAAAGAAAAATCACTGTAGTCCACCACCTTGTATTCTATGTAATCAAACTGTAAGCAGGTGCAACCAGGAGTCAAACCAGGTAGTCATTGTCTAATTATTGTGTCCAATGGCCCTGTCCCCCATATTAAAAACAAGTCAACACAGGGGATTTCCCTACATGCTACTCTGAGGACGGTCAGTAGCAAGGAGAGAGAGAGAGACGACATGGTGTGTGTGTGTGTGTGTGTGTGCGTGTGTGTGTGTGTGTAGAGGAAGCGGGTGGGGGGGGAGGGTCTGAGAGGCAGTGGGACAGAGTGAGCGCTCCTCTCTACGGTACTCTGCGGTCTATTTTTTAACCAGCACGCGCTGCACGGGATTGCAGCAGCAGAGAGCAGCAGAGCCGCTTGGCGTCAGCTGATCGGCATTAGCACAATGTTACAGGAGGGAGCGCAGCAGCAGCAGCACAGGGCAGAGAACTTTCCCTCTGTTCCGTTAGCCCGGTGACATGGTAAGCAACGGACCCCCGAATGGTGAACGGGAAATGCTTGTGCTGGGAAGTTGTGGCAGCATTAGTTCCAGTGGTGGTTCTGGTTTTGACTCAAAACTATGGGCTCTGACAGAGAGCTGAGCATGTGTCTGCCTTAGTTCCTGGTAACCAAGTTTAGTTTACGTGGAAAGATTGTGTTCCGCTTACGTTTGTTAAAGAGAGTACTTGGTACTTATGGATGCACATATGTTTATGAAGATGTCCCATTATGCTTAGGTTTTAGACTGGTTCTAATAGCTGAATTTGACAAAGTGACAGATTGGAAATTGCTTAATGTTTCACAACTGAGCAGGCCTGACTTGACTAAGCAAGCGTTTCATGTGTTGTTGACTAAGTAAAGTAAAGTGATTCAATCATTTATAAAAGCATTAAAGAAGCTATCGCGGAAACATCCTGCCTGAGCTCAATATTGTTTGTAATTCATAGTGAGTGGTGAGTTGCATTTTCTTATGATGCCAAGGAGGGCTGTTTTGATTTGTCATCGTCTATGTCGATGGAGTAAATGTGTCGCTATTTATTGTTGTTACAATTGGAATATTGGTATAACTATTGGATCTTCATATAAATACATTTCTTTAAGCACACTGAAGCTAAACTACCATAAGATGTGTGTACATTATGTCTAACTTGGGACACAAAAAAGCAGCATCAAAACAAGGGTCCCGTCATTGAAGCAGAAAGTCTCCTCCTCAACCTTTACCTGAAACAGGTTTGTTTAGCAGGAGCGAGGCAACAGGAAGTAAACAGACCCTGGGGCATGCATGCTTTCCCAGTGTTTATTCCGGAATGTTACTTAACACAAGAATGCCTTGGCATAAGGTCAGATTCAGGACACATGTTTGGTAAATCGGAACAATACGTTTAGCTAACCTGAGCAACAGGACCAGCGCTTTGTGACATTTGTCAGTCCATTGGCCACCGTTACATTTGCAGTTTGCAGCACGATAAGCACTAAATCACCTCAGCTTTATGATGTGCTGTCATTGTTTCCCTAACAAAGTAGCCTTGTGGAATATGTTTTAAAAATAACTGATCTGTGAAATGGAAAACATCATCCTATGGAATATGATCAATAATGTATTTTGAGAATGGTCTACATAGGAGTGGTTCTGTGTTCTGCATGTTTAGGTTGAGGACCTGCAGGGCAGTATTCATGCACACAATTTTCACTTTCACTTCATCATAAGACTTTAAGGAAAGGTTTGGGGTCTTACAAATACTATTATTTTTTATTTTTTATTAGTTGATTTGTTATAATCTACACTGGAGTTTGGATGCCAGCTGTTGGTGATTGCTTGGCTTTAAATAATGAATTTGCTTATTATTCAAAATCAACCTCCATTTGACATTGACCAAATTAACACTATTTCATGGTTGTTGTTGTTATTCACAGAATTCTGGAATTGAGAGCCTGGTTGAAGAGCTTTGCTCCAAGCTTAAGGACATCCAGAACCAACAGAAAGGTTTGGTTAAATCTTATTTGCATTCATTTCATCTCCATTCTTGAATAGCAGCAGTGAGTGAAAGTGTAATTCCTCTTGAATGCAACTTGAACATAAATGTCTTCACAGAAGCAAAACAGATCAGAAAGAAATCGGATGGTTCCCAGTCTCCTGAACGAGCAGAGTCCCCCTCTTCAAAGGACCAGGTGGAAATGTAAGCTGCTGGATGTTCACTGTGTATCTCTAAAATATCCATGCTTTTTCCAATACCTTCCTTTTTTTAATAATGTCTTTATTTCTTTGTTGTGGCATCAGGTATTATGAAGCCTTCCCTCCTTTGTCTGAGAAACCTGTTTGTCTGCAAGAGATCATGACGGTGTGGAACAAGGCTAAGGCCTGCGCCTACTTGAGTTCTTCCTCCTCTGCAGCCCCACAGACCAGCACGGACACCTCTTCTCCAAAAGATTGTAACAGCGAGGGAGAGGTTGCTAAAGAGAGGAGCCTGGAGCCGGGTGCTACCACCATCACCATCGAGAAAGCGCAGCAGCGTCAAAACAAGGAGAAGGAAAACCGATACCACGGGAGCACAGCGGCCGAGGAAAGACCTGCCGTTCACACGAAGAGGCCCATGAGGCACCGAGCAGAGGGGAAGCATCGTCCCCGCTCCTGGTCCTCTGGCTCTAGCGAGGCAGGCTCAAGCTCCAGTGGGAACCAAGGTGACTCCAAATCATCCAGCAACAAAGCAGTCAGAACCAGGCACAAGTCCAGAGAGGCGGGGAAGGCTAAGAGAGGGCGCAACAGCGGACAGCTAAAGTTGACCACAAAGGTCAACGAAAGAGGGGAACGAAGGAATGCAGGAGGCAGCGTCGGAGGCAGTGTCGGAGGTGGGCCAGTCAAACAACCACAGCTTTACAGAAAGGGGAAGAGGGCGATGAAGGAGAACCGCAAAGATCCAAGCTGGGCGGAGGCGAAAGAGTTTGCCCTCGAGGCCGGCAACAAAAAAGAGTATATGGAGGAGCCCCTTTGGTACACCGAGCCCATCACAGAGTATTTTGTACCTCTCAGCAGCAAACACAGCAAGCTGGAGACAAAGTACCGAAGCAAAGCTGAATCCATGGAAAGCTTTGCCCTGTCCACTGACAGGGAGAGGCTCGCTGAGGGCAGCCAGGGAATCTGCATCGCCAATGAGAGCTACCAGCGGGCCTACTTGGCGGCGGGCTCCTTCGTAGACGGCCACTTTGTGGAGGGGCCGGACGGAGTGGAAGACGAAGCAGACGACCTCGCCGGAAACTCTTGCTGCCCTCAGCCAGAGGACGGTGGAGATTTAGATGACAAGCATCTGTCCGAATTTACTGACTTCTATGAAGTTGACATATACCAATCCATATTGGATACGAGTGCCTCAGACTCCATACAAGAGAGTCGGATCCTCAACATGATTCGACAAAAAAGCAAAGAGCAAAGAGACATTGAGGCAGAATGTTGTTTAGTATTAGATGGCCTTGAGCTGAGAGGGGAAAGTGCAATAAGGGCAGAATCGCAGAAGGAATCAGAGTCTGTCGGATTCCTAATGCAGGATCTCGACCACATGGCTCAAATCTGGGGGAGCTACTCTCCTTCCAGTTCCGAGGATGTAGAGGGGGAGAGCTTTGTAGATACTCCCATCCTGCTGTCGCCCCTGCTGGACAGCGTGTCCTTCACCCTGAGCATGCTGAACCCAGAGATGCCCCGTCTTCCTGAAGCCCCCGGGGAGCCACCTGCACCCAACTCCTCCTGTTTCTCGCTCTTTGAGCTGCAGTACGATAGCCCCACCGTCCCCTTCCCCTGCGACTCACTCGCCGTCGGTCACGAAAACAACACAGATTCAAGTAGCTGTCTCGACCCACATTCTAATAAACAGTCTCGTTTGCTAATATGGACCAAAAATAGTGCCTTTGACGAAACGGAACAGAACTGTTCCAACCTTTCGACGCGAACGTGTAGTCCATGGTCGCACTCTGAGGAGACGCGTTCGGACAACGAGCAAGGGAACTTACAAATGGAGGATCCCGCTCAGATTGGCAACGAAGAAATTAACTGTATTATCGCCCCAATTTCTGGTACCTACCTAGAGGAGGAAATCCTAGAGTTTTTGCAGGAGGATACCGGTCGAAAGTGTGAGGAGAGCAACATTAGCACACCGTTGAGTCAAACATTCACCAAGAAATCTAAATTGGAGTCAATATGTGGCATAGCTTTGGAGGAGGACGATAGCAGGCAGTACAACAGTGGCATATATTCTGACAGCACAAACCAACAGAGTGATGATTACAGCTCAGGGATAATTAAGGACATTTGGACAGCTATTGGAGAAGGCGATCCTTTGGCGTCTCAGCAAGGAGTAGAGAAGCCAACCCAAGGCATGCTTTTGGACAGCCCGAGCGGTTACTGCGGCAGCTGTCTCGAGGTCCAGGCAAAAGTGAGTCCAATTCAGGGCCCAGCGGAGAAGGCGGTGCAGCGATCTGAGTATCACCTGTGGGAGGGCAAAAATGAAGAGCAGGTCTGCCTGGTCAAGAATAAGCTTCCTAAGGCCGATGGTGCCGGGGACTACATGACTCCGTCCAAGCCCTGGGACATGACCTCTGACAAGGAGAGCACGTCGTTCATTCTAGGAGGTGTGTACGGAGAGCTGAAAACGTTGAGCGGAGACAAGAACTGGGCGGTGGTACCGCCTGGTGAAGCCCAGGGCAGCCTGCTGCAGTGTGCTGCGGCAGCAGCTTCGGCCTCCGGCTCGGACATGGTGACTGTATCTGGCGCAGACGTGTTCATGAATGCCAGCAGCCGCTTTGCGCCTGGGCACAGGCCCCTGTGGAGGCCCCTGGTGTCATTTGGGCAGGGTGACCACCAGGCCATCAGGGGAGGAGGCGAAGAGGGATTGAACAAGGGGTTTTCTTTCATCTTCCATGAAGATTTACTTGGGTCGTATGGAGGCTTCAGCAGCAAGGAGCAAGACCTAGAATACCCGTTTGCATCCATCAGCCTGACCAATCCCTTCTCCCAGGTCCTTCATGTCGAGTGTTCCTTCGAGCCTGAGGACATGGCTTCTTTTAGCCCGGGGTTCAAACCCAAGTCGATACTCTGCTCAGATTCTGAGAGCGAAGCCCTACAACCGCGGATATACGGCATCAACCGGACGCAGTACAGGGCCATCCGCATATCCCCGAGGACCCACTTCCGGCCGATATCTGCCTCGGACCTGTCTCCCGCCGGGGGTAGCGACTCGGAGGCAGAGTCCGAAAAAGAAGAGATAAGCTTTCCTGACCCACCACCGGTGGATGTCTTCGAAGACCCCCAGGCGGACCTCAAACCTCTGGAAGAGGACGCAGAGTGTGAGGGCCCTTTCTATGGAAAGTCGGAACTGGAATCTGGGAAGTTCCTGCCCAGATTAAAGAAATCGGGCATGGAGAAGAGTGCCCAGACCTCTCTGGATTCTCAGGAGGGCTCCGGCACCCTCCTGCCCATCGCCGAGCAAGAAGTCTGCCTCGACTGCAAGAAGGCGGCAGCTTCGTCGATCGCGAGTGAAAGTGTCGACGTCCCACTCGTCCCACTCAGCCCCCACAAGGAGGCTCCTTGTGGGGAAAAAGATTCCTGCTTATGTGCATTGGCAGATCAAGTGCATGGGATGGCCTACGACCTCGTCAAAGATAAAGCAGAGGTAAGAAGCCTCAGACAATCAGAGTAACACATTTTTATTTTTATATTTAAGACTTCTAAAAAGGGTTACCATACACATTTGAATGACCAGTGCTCACTGCTTTTATGATCTTATTTCCGCATTCAAAGTGCTGTGAACATTTGGCTAACTCTGTATTTCTCGGGGTCCTTTTAGTTCCCCCTGTTGAACATAAGTGGACAGGGAGGAACAAGCACCCAGCAGGATGACTGCTGGTGGCAAAACACGCTCTGCTCCCCTCTTTTCCCTGGATCTCAATGTACAGGTACTGACACATGACATGTGTATTCACTTAACGTTCTGTTACATTTCTTAATTCAAACTTGATATCACAAAAAACGGATTGTCGATGTATACAATGCTCGTCCAATTTAGGATTTCTGGAGTGCCATTTATCCCTCCATAATGAGATTATATTGGTCTTCTTGGACTGTTTGCTACAGTCTAAACCCATTTAACAGACACATTGGTACATTGGTTTAAATTCCTTTGCGGTTATAAGACTGTGCTCTTTGCTCATTCAACAGGGAGCAGCAACATTTGAATACTCCGGTTTTACAGGGGACGCCTGTTGTAAGAGAGGAAGGGTCTTCCTCGCTGGTGACTGGACCTCCACCAGCCAGAGACGTGGGGAGGGGGGGACTCATTTGAACGCCTCACTGAAGGCTCATGTTCTAAAGAGACCGCCCCCCTCCCCACTTCACACACCAACCTAATCCTGCTGATTTACTTTTTATGTTAAACCTTGTGTAATCAACAATCAGATCGACAAAAATATATATATACATACAAAAAGCGAACAAAAATGGGAAAAAAAAAAAAAAAACAAGTGTTCATGTCTTTGCGCCATGTGCAGTCATGGCGAAATGTTTTAGTTGAATCTTATTTCTCATTGTACTTTGGTCCCAAGACTTACATTTAGGTATAAGGGGGGAGGGGGGTACGAAAGCAAACATGCCGTTCTGCCCTGGTCACTTCTTCACCTTTTTTTTTTTTTTTATTTATTTTGTTGCTTTTGAGCTTAGGATACTGCTTCGGTGGTGTCCGGCTGGATGTGCATGTGTTTGTCTCAAATAGTCTCACTCCTTGTTTCTAAACGTGACCTATAGGGACCTAACCGATGGCGGTTTAACAACGTGTAAACAGCCCCCCCACACCCCCATTAAAAACGAGTGCTAATGCATCATTTAATTTTGTAACCCCAGCCTCTGTTCAGAAAGTCTACATCAAAGATGGATGTTGGGGGATGGGGGGGGGGGGGTAGTTTTTGAGTTCTTTGAGAAATAAATAGCTTGGATGCCTTTCTGAATGAAGTAGTGTGTGGGAGTTTTGTTTTACTTTTTTTTTTTATCTGAATGCCCCCCCCCCCCCCCCCCAAGCGTGCAAAATTGTTCTGCAATGTCAAGTCAGTTCTTTTTTTGTAATGCGACTGTCCACAACACCACAGGGAGTCAGTCAGTTAGTTTCCTTTCCTTTCCGGGATTATAAAGAAAAGTCTGGATATATATATATATATTGATATCTATAGATATATAGATATCTATATCAATATAGATATAATAATTTATATACCTATATCTTGTTCTATATCTATATATCTAGATATAGATATATATCTTGATGAGATGGTATAGCCAGATTTTGCGCAGTCCAGACAGAATGCTTTAATATCGGTATCGATAGTTTTATGAAGGGGGGGAAAAAAACAACACATTTTTGGCTGTTCTTTGAATTGCTTTACAATGTTTTTTTTTTTTTGTTTTTTTTCTGTTTCAAGATTACTTTTAACCTCGCTTCCTCGCCAGGTCTGTAACCGATACTGAAACACAGGCGTGTGAAGAAGCTTCCCTTGTGCAAAGTTTAACACATTTAACAAAGTTTAGCGTTTTCCCTTGTCAGTAAAACTCCAGCTAAAAAAAAAGTATATATATACAATTTTGAATGGTAGAAACAAAGAAAAAAAGACAATACAGAAAGATACTAGATACAAATGCTTTATTCTTTATTGAAGTGTTTTTTTTTCCTCAATTTTATTTTTGGTTCATAATATTGTTCAAATATCCAGCAGTGTCACTGTGTGTGCGCGTGTGTCTGTACGTTTGCATTGAGCTTATAACACTAGATGGTGTGCTCAGACTTTATCTCAGAGAACAGAGTGTATGCAAAACATACATTTTTCAAAATGCAAATAATTTGTTTTCCCCAATTAGTTCACCACATGTATTTCATAAAAGCCCTAAAATGGGTGGTTGGATTGATACTTTTTGTGGCCTGTGCATTGGAAATTAAATTGAGTTAATGCACCTGCAAATATTTGCTTTTATTATTTTTATTTTGTGCATGTGTTTTAGGCTCTGCGGTGGATTACAGTTTCTGCTCTCCCTGTTTAATTGTTGAAGGGATTTGGGAGAAACTCTCGCGCTGCACTCTACCTATTTGAAGCACAGATTACGAGAAAACCCAAACCATCATTGCATTGTTTGTAGTGGCCGAACCGTGCGACCATATACCTTCTGTGTGACCTGTGTAATGAACTGATGCAGGTCAAGGTCCACACCGCTGTGGGCGTGGCTTTACATACGGCTTCTCTGATAGGTCATCTTGAGTTCAATGCAGAGTCATGCATTCATCGAATGAATACATGCCCCCAGCAACATGTATTTTATTTTTGTTCACTGTTGGGTTGACCGTAGACGTCTAGTGGCAAGGACTCTGAATTCAGGGGATTGCTTTATTTTGATTCTCTTGACAGTCATTAAACTCAGGAAATTGTTTCAAAAAGGCAAACAACACAAATTGCACTCACGTCAGCGAGTGTGTAAGAGGAAACAAAAGGATTTTAGAGCGGATTAGTGATACTTCCAACTAGTTGACTGTCAAAAAGGTAATGCTTCAATGCTAGGTTTTTAGGGGCAACCAAGCCACCGTAGGTTAGGTAAGCAATGTGGGGGGTATTCCCAGGACCCTCAGTCCTATGCAATACCTTTGCGCATGTAAACTTTAACATTTAGGATATGGAGAATTCGTATCACTTAATTTTGCATGTAAATTACTTTTTTGAGTGAGGGACGGCTGAAATGACTGCGCATTTTGTCTTAAAAAAAAACAAATAAAAGCAGCATGCAACATTACACTCCCATCTATTTATGTTGGATTTAGGTTTTTAGAAGAAAAAAATTGAAAAGCAATTAAAAACATGACTGTCCATGAGAGTGAGTGTGTGTGTGTGTGTGTGCGCGTGGGTGTGTGTTTATTTGTCTGTAGAAAAAGTTAAGTCACAAAAAAGCACTTACCTTGGGCATTGGAAATCAGTGCATCCTTTATTAATTATATTATTCCATTGCTGGGTTGCTTCAAAACAAATAAACGAAACATGTTTGATTGGAGAATGCATTCGGAACAACGTGGGTATGATTGCACTGTGGGGCTGGAACAAATCCAGCGCTTACAACATCTTTATTTTCATTCCCAAACATTCATGCCCTTCAACTTCTACTACACTCTTCCATATTCTCCCCCAACCTCATCAGTCCCAAAGTAGATGTGTTGTTCGGATTTCATGATCATACCAAGTAAAAATGATTTGGTTTCATTGTGGAGTGTCTTTTACATCTAAATAAACAAATAAACCAGCCTATTTTGAAGGTGTTTTTTTATTATATGGTATCCTCTTAAATATGCTTTGAGGAAATGAGACATTGCGACCACTCTCGTTACGGCACTAGAGGGCAGGGTGGTGTCACCTTATATGAATATATACACCTTGTATTATTTCCACTGTTAGAATTCATATTTTATTTATTGCAGTAATACCTTCTCTATTACATATTCGTCATATGTGATATATACACATTTGCTTTGTTCTAGACATTTTTATGAAAATATTTCGCAGTTTTGACCCAAACCTGTCCAACGGCAGGTGCAATGTGATAATCCTTAATAATTACTGATACTCATTAATTTCTGTGTGTAAAATAGCCTAGGTACTAATCTTTTACCAAGCATCTTTCTTTTCTTGCGAAATTAAATATGGGGCCATACAAATGACCCAGTATGGTGAAAGCCACAGCCATCACTGTAGCAATAAAAACCCTCGTCACACCAAATTCACACAATCTTGAATCAACGGGTGTAGCTGAAATGACGAGGCGGAATACTCGATTATTTCTACCTGCGGGCAGCGTTGCCAGATTGGGCCAGATTTCCCGCCCAATCTGGCAACACTACCTGCGGATAATAACCAGAACCATAGAGGGACCGACAGGTGTATCCGTCGCCTGCGTTGCCGCCCTCGGCTCGTCACGCTGCACTCCCTCCCTAACTTTGTTTTAAAATGGCGGCGGCTGGAGCACCGAGACAGGTAGGGTCTGGTGGGGATGGACAACACACAATTCAACTCACGACAACAAGTGACGTTTAATAACCAACACCGAAGCTCAACCGGGTCTAGGAGTCGTAGCCGCAACGGCATAACGCGCGGAACGGCGGCGGTACGCAAAAGTGAGACTCTAAACGACCGAATGATTCACTGTTTGTCTCCACTTGAGGAAGCGGTCGGCGGACAAGTGTAGCCACAGCTGGCGGCGTTTCACATCAGCAATCATGCCTGGCTTGTTTGAAGCCTGATATTGTTGTGTTTTTTTTTACCTCATGTGGTGGAGCGTCACGCCTTCTCCTTCTTCACACACACACACACACACACACACACACACACACACACACATCCACTACGTGGTACAGCTGCCGCGATAAGGCGCCACGGGAGCAGCAGCGGTGAAGGCGGACTGATCGGCGGCGCGTCGTCATGAGCCGACCCGGCGCGTCAGCGGCAGCCCACCTGTAGCACCCCCGGCATGGCGCACACGACGGAGGGTACCAAGGACCCGCAGGAGAGCCCGAGTGGTAGGACATGATGACACTCCCGTTGTAGCGACAATACGATATAGACCATACACAATGATTTTAAACAGTTGTTACAGGCGTTTTTGGTTTTATCCAAAGCGAACGAGAAGACCAATGAGAGCTCGCTGTTTAGAACATGGACTTGAAACATGGACTTGGTACTTGATTCGGCGAACATTTACTTTTGCTAATGGGTTGCATTTTTATATGAATACTAAAAATGCTGATGCTTAGACACCAAATCGACTTCATCTGTGCCATTTCAAAAAACTGTTACTGTACATAGAGGAACTGCACATTTTAAAGTGTGTTTAAATGCTTCCTGTTCCGTCACTGTTTGTTTATGGTAAGATGGGCTCGATTGTGCGTGTGCGCGCTTCCTGTTCCATCGTGCGTGCGTGCGTGTGTGTGTGTCTGTGTGTGCGAATATACTTTATGTTGCGTATCTATGAGTTAATGATTTTCAACCCCTATACCTAAGTCTACCTGTTGATGAAATAGCGTAATGATAAATATTGAAACAGGTTATATGTGTGGCTTTGTCTCCTGAGGCAACAGCACTGCAGGGGTTTTTATGTTACATTACCTCATCTAGTCATTAAGCAGACCTTTTTATGCAAAGCCGGGCTGAGCACACACATACACTCTCTGTCCAACTTGTCAGTTGCTGTGTCCAGTTGCCAGGACTACTGAAAGCGGTTCAATTCCCAAATCATAACAAGTCGAGTGCTTGCGAGGACGTCTCTGATTTAAATAAAATAATCATTTGAGTGTCAAACTCGTCTGTGGCTGGGCCAGGGTCCGGCTGTTGAGACAGACAGGGGTGAGGGGCTTGTGGATATCCAGAGCTCATGGCCGCAAAACCACATGACCTGCTCATAAGCAAGGCATCAGCTGTCTTTACCTAATGAGCTGCTCCTGGTTGTGTTGTCGTCTACTCTGGCCAGTCCCGGTTCTCTCCCCTTAACAAGAACACTTGCTTTGAGTGCCCTTAGCTGCAAGTCAGCTCCCGAGCTGGCTAGCGTTCAAGGCTTGATTTTTCTTTCTTTTTTTTCTTTTCTTTTTTTAAGAGAAAAACAGCACTCCCCCTTGCTCCCTTAAGTATTGGGACCCCCTACCCCTTCGCGGGAATGTGCAAAATCTAGGGTTAGGGCTAAAATCTAGGGGAAGGGGGAGAATTGGGACAGGGCCCAAGTCTCCTTTAGATAAAAGCATTTCAGCTCTACATGACCTACTAGTTAATAGATTGAGTCTCTTAACAGTTTTACCCACCGCGGCGCTCTAAGACGTCCACCTCCAGCCGCTGTGTTTTGTTTGGATCCAGGGCACCGTCATGTGGCTCTGCCATCTGAATCTGATGCCTCGCTCGTCAGGGTTCCGGTTACACCCTGCTCCCCCTCCCACCCCCGTCCCCTCCACTGATGCTGGGAGATTGTCTTACACTGGAAAAAAACAACAATGTCTGTCCGCCTAGGGGGTAAACGCACATCGGATGTCACCAGCAAGGGTCAGCACACTTGGGAGTTGATGTGTGTGTGTGTTTGAGTGCAGGTGTGTCAGGCCTAGGCAATATGGCTGAAAGACCTATCACGATATAACTTACTAACTAACTAAGATCATATTGATCGATATCAATCAACTATTGATACTTTTAATGACCTAAAAAAGACTTTAAAAATTACCATGCTGGATTGAAATACTTCTGTTTAACACTTAATATGACCTTCCACTGTTCTTCATTGATAAATACTCCAATGTCGATACAATAATGAAAACCACTCAAATTTTGTAAATATGTATGGAATTGTGTTTGTGTAACAAACCCAGCTGCTAGATTTGGTGGTCCAGTCTCTTATCGATATATATTGAACATGTTTTATGTTGATATTGATCAAAAGTCCATCACAATATGATAATTTATTGTTTTATTGCCCAGGCCTAGTCAGCACACTTGGGAGTTGATGTGTGTGTTTGAGTGTAGGTGTTTGTGTGTTTGTGTTTGATGATAGAGGGGAATTCCTACAAAAACAAATGGTACTTTATATTTAAGGGTTAGGGTTAGGGTTAGCCCAGCCAGATATTTCGTCCATACATCAGGGTCGACGCTCTCATTTAGGAAAGGGTCAATTTGTGCATCAGCTAATCGAATGGCTAATCAGCAGATGGCAGCCCTTTTTAACATCGGAAATTCTCAAAAAACGTTAATCAACAATTTGTGCAAAGTCAAGGAACCACATTGGATATTGTGCATATCGGATACAATTATAATTTAATATTTGCATTTCTTCTTCTCTCGTAACTACCTGCTAACAGGTAGAGCGTCCTTTCTGTTTGCTAGGTCCCGTGGATGAGTGACAGTTTGAAATACACCAGGGCCGTAGCGTACGGTCGCCTCATCAAGAGAGAAAATAAGAGTGGGAGGAATGCAAAGCGCTCGAACCAAGCAGTCTTACTAGTACACTGGGAAATCCTTCATTATGTCTGGGGGTGGGGGAGGGCAGCCCTGTAATACTGCTTAGAATTCCTAAAATTCTGTGAGCCAGACCGGCTCTGCTCTCTCTGACGCTAATATGAGGGATCCATCAACAGAGACGTGTGACTCATTCATTAAGTGTTTTCTGCAACCTGTGGGTAATTCTAATATTAACACTGAGTGTTCATACTACTCGTTGTGTTTAAAGAAACATTTTTGGTGTTTTTATTTCACTTCTGTGCATATTCCACCCAGAACCTTTTCTCTTTTGTAGTTTTTGCCGTATTCATAGTTAGGATTTGGGATTTTAGGTTTTTCTGTCATTACTGAAAAAGTATATCGCTTTTGGAGAAGCCATTGTAATCGTAGTTAATGTCTCACCAAGCAAACCCACGTGCTCACAGCAATGTGACCTGTACAACAAAGTTGTTTATCAATTTACTCATTAGCCTCTTGCTCCTCGTCTCAGGTGTTTCCGGTGCCACCATCATGGAGAACGGCTCTGCGCTTAAGGACCGTCACCATGACGACCCCCAGCGCCACCACAACCACCACCACCACCACCCGTGCCCCCCTGGGACGGACGCCAGCCCCTGCAGCAGCAGCCGCTCCCTGCCCAGCTACCAGCCCTCCCCCTCCTCCGTGCCTCCCTCCCCCACCCCCGTCTACTACAGCAGCCCGCGGCGCCAGAGCCTGGCCGACCCGGACCCCGGCGGGGACCGCCACAGCCTGGCCTCCCAGGACTCGGGGCTGCCCACCCTGGAGGTCAGCCACCCGGAGGCCCACGCGTGGCCCGGCGGCCCGCTCCCCCCCTTCCCCTTCCCCGCCACCGCCGCCGACGACTCCCCCGCCACGCTGCCCCTCCACCCGCCCTCCAACGGCGTGGTGCGCAAGTCGTCCACGTTCCCCCGTGGTTGCTACGACAACGCGGCGGTGGCGGCGTCGCGGGCGGGGCGCGTGGGCGGGCCGCCCAGCGACGGCGTGTCGGTGTGCAGCGCGTCCAGCATGAGCACGGAGCGCTCCGTCTCCAACGACGACGCGCTGGACTTTGTGGTCGCCTCCGACTCCAGCGTCATCGTCGCCCTGGAGACGGACGAGAGCTGCGGCATTCGCCACGACGACGGGATGGGCGGCGGCGGCGGTGCGGGCGGCAGCAGCAGTCAGTTCTCGGAGGTGTCGCTGTCCTCCCTGGGTGACTCGCCCAGGGACGGCTGGAGCCCCAGCCCGGGGTCAGGGTTCACGCTGGGAGAACCCAGGCAGACCCGACTCGCCCCGCTAGCCAACTTCTTTGCCAGGTAAGGATGCTGTGTGTCTGTCTGTCTGTCTGTCATTTTAAAAGATTCATTAACTTGAAATAAATTGTTCAATGTTTTTATTGCATAAAGGTGGCCTTTTTTATTTTTCTACCGCCAGCGCCTCAACGTCTCCTTCCTCACGAACCAACCCTTCGTACTCCTCCTACAGTATATCCAAAAGCTCTACCTTCTAATAACACAACGCTAATTAGTGATATACTCCAGTTAGGATTGTATTTTAACATCATCTACAATAGTGCATTTCTTCACATGCTCTTGAATAGCACTAGTTCTGTTCAGTGCAATTTTAATATAAACTTTGTGTTCAAACCCCCTTTTTCAGTTTTTGGATCATTTGAAGTACCCCCCCCATGCGTTCACAGCAGCGCGTCTTCATCTGACCCCAAGTGGGTCGTGTTTCCATTGAGCGCTTTCACACCGGCGCCGCCACACAGCCGCCCTATAACTACCGGCACGCGTCACAGCGACGTTCACCACCACTCATAACGTTAAACATCGAACAAGACCTAATCGGCGCTGCGCGACGCGGCGCTCCGTGGCTCGTCTGTGGAGCGGCCCGCTTCACATTAAAGCTCTGCTGCTGTAACCGACTCGTACTCACACCGGGAGTGGATCGAAAGCCACTCACCTCCTCCACAAAGCACTTACGTGATATAGCAGCTTTGCTTTTTTTTTTAAGCGTTATTCCAATAAAACATATTTTAAGCAAATGGTCCGCTTCGGAAATGAAATGTGTTCGTCGAGCCTTATTTTAAAAAGGTTTCACGATGGAGCAGCGCCACTATTACATAATTTGGGGGGGAACCCCATTGCCTTGCTTGGTTTAGCTTTAACTGGGCTTATGTCGTCCGTCACTGATCCGTTGCTCAATGTTGCTGCAACACCCTATTGGGCAACACCCTTCCGTTAATGTTGGTGTTCTGGGTACAAGCACCTCTTGCACAGACAGCACCACGCAGGGCTTCTTGCTCCGGGACAGCGACAGAGGTAGACCGCTACACTAGCCTACCCCTCACCTACCATGATGCTGCATAGCAATGCTAAAATGCGACCTGGATGTGACTTTATATCTTGGTGTCCATTGCATCTTCTGGAGGAGGTGGTATTCCAGGTGCTTTCATTATGGTGACTCACTTTCTGGGCCTTTTCTATGGATTTTTCTTTTGCTGATTCCTTGTGTTCGGATCAGGCCATGACTCAAGAAAACCGCGGCCAAACACGACCAACGATACAAACCAACGATATTCACAAGATGTGCTTGGAGACGTCTCTCAGAGAAGTGTAGGATAGGATGCATATGAATGGAATGTGACTAGGTGGGTGGGTCTGAGGGTGAGCCTGCCTCCTCGCTTTGAGTTTGAGCCCTGCCTCTCTCTGCCAGCTATAAAGGACTATTAATGTCTTGGCAGTGGTCTGTAATTCTGTCAAACTGCTTCTTGAAATTTGGCGACAGATCTGTTGCCGACAGACAATGTAATGTAGCAGACATACATGTAATGTAGCAGACATAACTCGTATAGGTTAGAGCTAGGTTAGGCAATATATTCAGAAGAATTTGTTTTCATATTGGTTAAAATTCTCTTGTCATCCCGACAATAATCAAAATATTAATTTCTACGAAAAAATAAAATAAATTGTGTATCTGTGGCGGTCAAAGGCCAGTAATTAGCACGTCCAATCAATTCATTTGGCTCAAATTAAATGGATGGCCAACCTAGCTACCTACTCAGCTGCCTAGGTGCTTTCTGCCCGTGGACTCTCCTCACCAGAGTCTTCCGTAAGGCTAGACAGACCTGTTGCTAAAGCTAGTGAGGTAGTGTTTTGGGGGCGTTACTTTGGAGGCCGGCATGAAGGGAAGGTGGGATTTTATTAGAATAGAAAATCAAGTTTACTCTGGCTGATTCCTCCACAGTGCCCACCCTAGCTTAAGTACAAGGCAAAGCGTGTCAAATCCTCTTGACATGGTTAAGCACGATGTCACTCAAGCGCATAATGTGACCCCATGCTCACAATGTGACACAAGCCTTCTCAAAGCAAACTTCATGATTCTTCAACCTGCACTCTTTTTTCTGATGTTCCTGTTGAGGGAGACTTGGTTGGACCCAATAAAAAGACTGACTGAGTTATCATGCAAAAGGTAAAGAAACAAGTTGTATCTCTGTATGAATCCTTTCCACAATGTTAGAATAGAATCTGAGTCAGACAGCGGCGAAAACAAGCACTTTTATTGGACATAAATCAACTATTGCCCCAAATGATTACATCAAAGACCATTTCTTTAGGCCGATTTAAGACATTTTAGTCTGCATT
>NW_028177753.1:0-15077 GCF_964030765.1 Micromesistius poutassou | reverse complement strand
GTATCACCTGACCCCCAGTGAATGGGAATGTTTTTCTTTGTAACCGGTGTTTTGAGAGCTCCTGAGAAGTCTCGTCACACAGTGCCTCCACTTGTCATAACACCAGTCCAGTGATGAATCACGGACGCACCTCCATGTTGCTTGTTTGTTTTTCATTCTCCCCTTCCGGAATAAGCACCGCGGTACGGTACGGAGGCGCAGTGGCTAGAGCCGGGCCAGAACCGCGGCCCCCGGAGCCCTGGACCCAGGGCTAGTTCAGCAGCCATGGGCTTTGTTTAACCATGCATAATTGAGCCCTCCTCTTGGCTTACTCCCATGGTTGCACCTTTTTCATGAAATGGCCAGGAATGCGAACTACCCCCACCCCCCCCCCCCCCCCCCCCCCTCGCTCTCCTCTTCAGCCGGCTTCCCCGAGGACCTCAATCAGACAGTCACAAAGTGTACCACCAAGGCCTGCTTATCAGCTCTGTGGGTCGGCGTGCTGTCAGCCCCCCCCCCCCCCCCCCCCTTAAACAGACACGGAGAGGAACGCACGCACACATGTGCTGCTGGCCGCTACTGCTCACATGGCCCAGCATTCCTCCTGCGTTCGCCCGCACCGCAGCGTGCGTCTGTCTGGTCCGTCGTCGGTCAAGCCTGACCCATCGACTGGAAGACGAGGAGACGGGGAACATCGGAGAGCCTTTGTCGGCTTCCTCGGTCCTGTATGTATGCGTACGTACGGTCACGTGACGTGTTTTTTTTTAATTTATTTTTTTGGATGCTGAAACTGTCTGATCTGCTGTGAAAGCAAGCAGGATGCACTTCTGCTTTTACCAGCCCTGTAGCTCTGCCCCAGTGCTAACCCCCACTGCCCTGTTGGCTGCCCTCAACTTGAGGCAGTGGCTCCTCTGAGCAAGCTCTGAACGGAAAAGAGAGGTGTAATAGAAACACTTTATTTTACCGGGGAAGGGACGGATAAATGACCCGACATTCGTTTTTCCGGTGGAGACCCACCTTGTTTTGATCGACTTTTTGATAAGATATCGTGAAATGAATTAGACTGAAACTGAAAATCGAAATGCATTCTGATAACATTGTCTCACCGTACCTCATAGAGCCAACGTCTGCATCTCAGCTCCTGCTGTACTCATGCTGCGGTAACTGCGAGTGACGTCTACAATCTTGTAAAGTGTAACTGAAAAAAGTGTTCAATTTCATAAAAGGTGGATCACCTTGATTCAGTGGCACCTTCAGTGGAGTCCATTGTCATCCAAAGGGATAATTATACACATTTACCCCGAGTGTGGAGCCGCTCCTGGGGAGAATTGCCCATATGCCCACTTATTCAAATCCAACTATATCGGGCAGGTTCCAGGGAAATCTGTTGTTGTACGATTAAAGTCCTCCCTAATAGACCCCAAAAACCTGTTTGTAGAGCTATACTGCCAAAGTGAGAGGGTCTGACTAATAACCAACATGCCTCTTCGGATCCTGAAATCGATGTGAATCGCTGTCGACCGTTACCGTCGGTTAGGATTCCGCCGTTTGACGCTAGTTTACTGGCGCGTGACGTCAGGACCCAAGGTGGACCATGGAGGTGATCTTGGTGATCATGGAGGTAAACACCTCATGAACCGAAATATGAATGAAGACCGAGGAACTGAAAACGGGATAGGTTTTGAGACGGCCAAACTGTGGGCCGTTCGCCTGTGAACGAAGATGTTCCACCACGGGTAAACCAGCCGCTAATGGAACCGTACACCTTTCTGCACCTCAAGTCATGAATGCACCGCATAGTACAGCTGATGGATGAACAGAAAAACAGATTTTTTTGTTGTTGCTAGGCAACCTCACGACTCTGTGCTGTCAATCAAACCGGGAGCGCCGGCGTAACCCTGTATCTTGCGGCGCGTTCCGTTGCAAGTTTTAACCGTTTTAACTGTTTTTTTTTGGTATCTAACGGCAACGGTAATGAACAGGACAAAGAACACCTGTACTTGAATCCGAGACGCACTTTCCACAGAATCGAAATAAGAATATGTGGAATGATTTCCGCTGGGGTACGTTCAACCGTTTTTTTTTTTTTTTAAGGAGATGTGCCCCAAGCAGAGGCAGGGGGCCCTGGGTGAAACGATCGTCTGCGGAAACACAGGAGCTGCTCGTATGTCTGATGGGCCTAAAGCGAATGAGTCATCAGTGTTTGCTCTGACTGGCACTGAGACACGAGAGGCAGTGGCTGGGTATAGACTGTGTGTAGTGCAGCCTCACAATAGCTTTTTCACATGTGAATTTTTTTTTTTAAAGTCATGGAGCTTTTAATTCTCTTATCAGTGGTATGACTGTTTTCGGTTTTAAAACCTTTTCAGGGCAAAGAGCTTTGCCCTGAAATGTTTGTGTGCTCGTCAGTCGGCGAACAGAACACCCAGAAAATGATAAACACGGACTATGAGCCCATGTTGTGAACTCTGTGTCGACAGCATGTGTGGCTGAACTAAGGGAGGTGCTGCATGTCCAGCTTTTACTCTTGAAAGAGACGCACCAAACACGCACAAACACCCAACGTGTATGAATCACAGTTTTATTGGCATCCTGATTCTAGGCAAGGCAAGGCAACTTTATTAATATAGCACTTTTCATACACTAGGCAGACTCAAAGTGCTTCACATATAAACATTGTCTTACAATAAAAGAAAATAATAGATAAGTAAAAAGTAAAATAGATAGAAAATAAAGGCAAAGTTAAAAAAAAAACATTTTAGAAAGGCAGAGTTAAAAAAAAATGCATTTTACAAAGTGAGAAAATAAAGGCAAAGTTACTAAAAAAATAAAAATAAAATATAAGCATTCTAGAGGGACATTTGAGCATGATTTGAGCATAAAGGTAATCAGGAGGTGGTCTCCACCACAGGAGTAACTTGTTTGGCCATGGTAGACGATGTCCACAGCCAACGCTCACGTTAGCTGAAGCTCACACTCAACTAATGGCCCAGTTTCGTCTGCATCCTGCCTCCCCGGGTCCTCTTCATGTCTATTTCTCATCAAATATACGAGGACGAGTACCACAAAGAGGAGTGTCAGAAGGCCGATGCCTATCAACTAGGGAAGAAGAGGAGAGTTAAGTCACAGTGCATGTTCATAAGTAGTGCAACTATTACACTGTGTTATGATTTACTATTCAGTCATCTAGCAGACACTTAAATCGAAAGCAGCTCCCAGTGAATTACAATGCAGGTCGTTAAGGACCATGTGAGTCTTGCTCAAGAATGACTACAGGTAGACCGTGGATACTGAGGGATCAAACCCAGAGCCTACCGACGAGAACACTACAGTACACTTGACACAATATAAGGTTATGCAATGTTATTTATATGCTAATTATTGTAAAGGTTAATTCATTTTCCTTATGGATGTTTTAGTCCAGTGCATTAAGTCAAGTCAAGCTTTATACAGCACATTTCCTACATAGGATAACAGTTTGCTAAACATAAAGTAACAATACAATCAAAATACAAGTGCAGAATATAAGTATGCATATCA
This sequence comes from Micromesistius poutassou, assembly GCF_964030765.1. Classification (NCBI taxonomy): domain Eukaryota; kingdom Metazoa; phylum Chordata; class Actinopteri; order Gadiformes; family Gadidae; genus Micromesistius; species Micromesistius poutassou. Next base: position 11,558 of record NW_028177753.1, on the reverse strand, counting down.
ACAGTTGTTGGTGCAAACCTCATAATATCCAAAACACACACACACACACACACACACACACACACACACACACACACACACACACACACACACACACACACACACACACACACACACACACACACACACACACACTCAGAACTGAAGGATAGATAGTAGTGCAAAGCAAGGGTTTTAACCAGCTTTTGAAAGGGTTCAGCGTAGGGGCCTCTCTCGGGCTCTTAGTGCCCACATTGAAACCCCCCCCCCGAACCCTGTGAATCCATGTGATCAACGCAGAGATAACTCCTCCACTCACCTGAGAGATAACAAAAAACTTCTGGGAGCGCAGCATGAGTTCTTGCAGAGGGATGTCCCCGTCACTCGTTGGCTCGCGCCACTTCTGAGGAGCTGCCTTGTCCACGAACACAAATCTTCCGTTCCAGTTTGTCATCGCACAGGCAAAGTACTGGCCGTCCATGAAGAGCAGAATCAGCCAAACAAACGCGGGAACAAAGCTGGAGACCACGGTGGACTCATTGTTCTTGCACCACGTATTGCATCGGTACCTCTTATTGCATCGGCACCCCTGGAAGATCAGCATCAAGATGTAGGCCATGACGGCGGGAATGATGAAGAGGAGAACCGGAAACCAACAGTTCCACTCAGGATCGCAAGGACACTCAAACTCCATCTCCACCAGCTTTTCCAGTCCTATGAGGGTAAAGCCAAAAGCTACATTTGACGCCAGAGGACTGTTGCTTAGCTTATTCTTCAGCCCGATAAGCCAGTGTTTTATGCTTTCCATTCCGTTTTAAAAAGTCGTATAGCTTTTACTTCTCTCTTTACTTCTCTCATCAGTGGTATGACTTGTCAGAGTCCAGGAAACAAATGATGATGTGTATGGGCTGTATGGGCTGACGTGACAACGACTGGCTGGCAGGCAAGAACAGGCAACGAAACCTAGTCGCCAGTTTTACCACACAAACAGTCATTAGGTTCCTCTTAGTCCAAATACCGCCATGATGGAAAGATTAGTTCAACGGGAGCATTTGTGCCAGGCATACACATGGCATACTGACAAATTAGACATATATTTTCGTACGGAATCTCCCTGCTTCTGAAATGCGCGAACATCTCCGCCCAGCGCTCATTCCACTGTGCAGATTAAATCGCGCAGCATTCTGTAACAGCAACTGAGCGATCATCCCTGCCCTCACACAATGTTGAAATCATATGCTGGATGCTTTAATCTTTCTATGTGTTTTTTAGTGAATGATCGGGCTATAATAAGATCACATTGGCTATGTAATCGCGGACAAAAGGGGACATTTCATAGTGGATGGTGGAATAGTAACATTCACCTTTGCTTTGATTATGAAGATATTCCTGTTTTGCACCTCCCATACGACAGCGTTGTTAACCCATCCGTAGGCTTTCAATTTTTGTGCGGTATAAGGTGACGGATTCTCTATGAGATGAATATCTCCAAACAGGACCTAAGGTGGACCATGGAGGTGATCTTGGTGATCATGGAGGTAAACACCTCATGAACCGAAATATGAATGAAGACCGAGGAACTGAAAACAGGATAGGTTTTGAGACGGCCAAACTGTGGGCCGTTCGCCTGTGAACGAAGTTGTTCCACCACGGGTAAACCAGCCGCTAATGGAACCGTACACCTTTCTGTACCTCAAGTCCTGAATGCACCGCATAGTACAGCTGATGGATGAACAGAAAAACAGATTTTTTTGTTGTTGCTAGGCAACCTCACGACTGTGCTGTCAATCAAACCGGGAGCGCCGGCGTAACTCTGTATCTTGCGGCGCGTTCCGTTGCAAGTTTTAACTGTTTTTTTTTGGTATCTAACGGCAACGGTAATGAACGGGACAAAGAACACCTGTACTTGAATCCGAGACGCACTTTCCACAGAATCGAAATAAGAATATGTGGAATGATTTCCGCTGGGGTACGTTCAACCGTTTTTTGTTTTTTTTAAGCAGATGTGCCCCAAGCAGAGGCAGGGGGCCCTGGGTGAAACGATCGTCTGCGGGAACACAGGAGCTGCTCGTATGTCTGATGGGCCTAAAGCGAATGAGTCATCAGTGTCTGCTCTGACTGGCACTGAGACACGAGAGGCAGTGGCTGGGTATAGACTGTGTGTAGTGCAGCCTCACAATAGCTTTTTCACACGTGAATTTTTTTTTTTTAAGTCATGGAGCTTTTAATTCTCTTATCAGTGGTATGACTGTTTTCGGTTTTAAAACCTTTTCAGGGCAAAGAGTTTTGCCCTGAAATGTTTGTGTGCTCGTCAGTCGGCGAACAGAACACCCAGAAAATGATAAACACGGACTATGAGCCCATGTTGTGAACTCTGTGTCGACAGCATGTGTGGCTGAACTAAGGGAGGTGCTGCATGTCCAGCTTTTATTCTCGAAAGAGACTCACCAAACACGCACAAACACCCAACGTGTATGAATCACAGTTTTATTGGCATCCTGATTCTAGAGGGAGAATATGTGGGAAAAGGTAGTTTTTGGAATCCATTTACTCCTTTGCATTGATTTGAGCATAAAAGTAATCAGGAGGTGGTCTCCACCACAGGAGTAACTTGTTTGGCCATGGTAGACGATGTCCACAGCCAGACTTAATGCTCACGCCGAAGTACTGTAAGCTCAGCTCCGTCTGCATCCTGCATCTCCAGGTCCTCTTCACAGCTCTTTCTCGCCAAATATATGATGAGTCCCACACAGATGTATATCAGAGGGATCATGCCTATCACCTAGGGAAGAAGAGGAGAGTTAAGTCACAGTGCATGTTCATAAGTGGTGCAACTATTACACTGTGTTATGATTTACTATTCAGTCATCTAGCACTTTAATCGAAAGCAGCTCCCAGTGAATTACAATGCAGGTCGTTAAGGACCATGTGAGTCCTGCTCAAGAATGACTACAGGTAGACCGTGGATACTGAGGGATCAAACCCAGAGCCTTCCGACGAGAACACTACACTACACTTGACACGATATAAGGTTATGCAATGTTATTTATATGCTAATTATTGTAAAGGTTAATTCATTTTCCTTATGGATGTTTTAGTCCAGTGCATTAAGTCAAGTCAAGCTTTATACAGCACATTTCCTACATAGGATAACAGTTTGCTAAACATAAAGTAACAATACAATCAAAATACAAGTGCAGAATATAAGTATGCATATCAACAGTTGTTGGTACACACACACACACACACACACACACACACACACACACACACACACACACACACACACTCAGAACTGAAGCATAGATAGTAGTGCAAAGCAAGGGTTTTAACCAGCTTTTGAAAGGGTTCAGCGTAGGGGCCTCTCTCAGGCTCTTAGTGCCCACATTGAAACCCCCCCCCCCCCCGAACCCTGTGAATCCATGTGATCAACGCAGAGATAACTCCTCCACTCACCTGAGAGATAACAAAAAAGTTCTGGGAGCGCAGCATGAGTTCTTGCAGAGGGATGTCCCCGTCACTCGTTGGCTCGCACCACTTCTGAGGAGCTGCCTTGTCCACGAACACAAACCTTCCGTTCCAGTCTGTCATCGCACAGGCAAAGTACTGGCCGTCCATGAAGAGCAGAGTCAGCCAAACAACCGCGGGAACAAAGCTGGAGGACACAGGGGACATAGTGTTCCTGCACCCCGTATTGCATCGGCACCCCTGGATGATCAGCATCAAGATGAAGGCCATGACGGCGGGAATGATGAAGAAGCCGGACGAAAACACTCCGTTCCACTTAGGATCGCAAGGACACTCAAACTCCATCTCCACCATCTTTTCCAGTCCCATGAGGATAAAGCCAAAAGCTACGTTTGACACCAGAGGACTGTTGCTTAGCTCATTCTTCAGCCCGGTAAGCCATTGTTGTCTGCGTTCCATTCTGTTTTAAAAAGTCATATAGCTTTTACTTCTCTTATCAGTGGTATGACTGTTTCAGTTTTAAAACCTTTTCAGGGCAAAGAGTTTTGCCCTGGAATGTTTGTGTGCTCATCAGTCGGAGAACAGAACACCCAGAAAATGATCAACATGGACTTCGAACACCCAACGTGAATGAATCACAGTTTTATTGGTATCCTGATTCCAGAGGGAGAATATGTGGGAAAAGGTAGTTTTTGGAATCCATTTACTCCTTTGCATCAGGAGGTGGTCTCCACCACAGGAGTAACTTGTTTGGCCATGGGAGACGATGTCCCAGCCCAACATGGACGCAGCATACATTCTGTACAGTCTGTTGTTTGGTCATACAGGGAACCAATGTCTGGCGGTCGCTGCTTAATGTGGAGATCTGGGTGATTCACCACTATCTGTTTGCCCGCCCTTTTCCACCCAGCTCAATGCTTCTCTCTGTGTCTCTGCCTCTTTTCTCTCTGTCCCTCTGTCTAACTAGCTCTGTCTAACTATCTATGTCTAACTATCTCTCTCTGCCTCTTTTCTGTGTCTCTTTTCTCTCTGTCCCTCTGTCTAACTATCTCTCTCTCTCTCTCTCTCTCTCTCTCTCTCTCTCTCTCTCCCTCTCTCTCTCTCTCTCTCTCTCTCTCTCTCTCTCTCTCTCTCTCTCTCTCTCTCTCTCTCTCTCTCTGTCCCTCTGTCTAACTATCTCTGTCTAACTGTCTCTCTCTCTGTCCCTCTGTCTAACTATCTCTGTCTAACTATCTATCTCTGTCTCTCTGTCTGTCTCTCTCTCTCTCTGTCCCTCTGTCTAACTATCTCTTTTTAACGCTCTCTCTCTATGTCTAACTCTCTCTCGCTCTCACTCCCCTTCCTCATGGCCCCTCTCTCCCTCCCACCACTGCACAGGCTGCAGGTGATAAAAGCCCACTTGTCCGGGGGGGATGAGAGGGGAGGGTGGGAGAGTGGAGGACAGGGAAAGGTTACAAGTGGAAGGATGACGCTTGTTTGTGTCACGAACACGCATTGATTTGAGCAGAGGTCGACCTCCGTATGTTTGGAAGAGTAGTGTTTGTTGTTTTGTGCTTTTCCACAATTGATGAAATGATGAAATGATGAAACACATTCAAGATTTGAGATTATAGTATTATTTGAAGACACCCATCCAGATTGAACAGACAAATTCTGAATGCAGTGTGTAATGTGAAAGAGTGTCATTGTCTGTAAGAGGCTGTGCACAATCACCGCATACATTCACGCATGGAGCATCTAGGAATAAGTGCTACAGGGCTTGGTGACTCTCCATGGAGATTAAACGGGACATAGATCTATGCTTTTCATGCTCCATGTGTGAGGCATACAGTGCACGCAACACTCGAGTCATGGGGGAACTCGGAGACCCTGAGAAAAGAAAGCGAGAAACCTCAAAGTGTTTCAAGTGTAAAAATCCCCAGCCAGCAGCTATTTGCTCCAAAGTCCCATGCAAGTTGCACAACTACACTGGGATTCATAACGCCTAGGGAAAGCCCTACAGAAGCGGTGGACATCCTAGAAAGGAAGGAACTTCCCAATGTGGGTCATGCTAAACATGTAAACAATTCCTTGGCAATGCGTACCAGAAAAAGCCAAATTTGTCGTGGAAACAGGCCGAAAATGAGAGGATTTCATGTGGGAACAGTGCGGTTAGGCTGAGAGAGCTGGAATGTTCAGTCCAACTGCCAGTGGAATGTTCCACCATTGATGTCTTCGCCATGGTAACGCATCACACAGTTTGAGGGATCCCGCGTCTAAAAGCGACGCGGCGCTCACTGCGGCGGCGGCGACCGCGATATTATCTCCCCTCTCTCTGTCCCGCTGACCAAAAGGAACAGATTATCGACCGGGGGAGAGGTTAAACGTCTGCTCTATCGATTCTGCTGTGATAAAAGGGGGGGATCCAGCGCTTCTGTGGGCCCTCTCTGCAGGGACAAAGGGCTGCAAGAGAGGGGACTACGGAGCCCTCCCCCTCCACCGCTCCTCAGGGAGCCGGGGGTGGGGGGGTGGGGGGGGGTGGTGGTGGATGGACGGTTGGGGGGTGTCATAGGGGTGCAGGGGGAGGTTGAATGGGACCAGCTAGTGACCTCAGGCAGAAGGAATGTCTCCCCCCCCCCACCCACCCCCACCCCCCACCCCACCCTGTCCCCCCCTCCCTCCCCCCCCTCCCAGTTTGCTCAGCGGTCCCGCTCCCCTCACAGCCTCCCCTCGTCATCAGTGGCCCCGGGGGCCCTTTGTGTGGGTCCCGGACCCCTCCGTGGAGCCCCCGCAGCGGGAGCCAGAGGCGGCCGCTCCGCAGTCCCCCACGGCCCCCCCCCCCTCCCGGACTAGCGCCACTGGTTCCTGCCGCTGTCAGCCGGACTGGAGACCCTCCTCTAGGTCCTCCTCCTCCAGGTTCCGGCTCTCCCCAAGACCTGCTCCCCCACGTCCCGGGGAACGGGGTTTAGGGGTTTAGGGGTTTGGGGTTCGTTTGTCCCCCCCCCCCTCCCCATCCGCTGCCAAACCACCCGAATGCAAATCGCGCCTCAAGTCTTAAAAGTCTCACCTATTGTGCAGCCCGACATTCCTTGGCTGCTGTGGCCGTTTATGTGGGTGCTAATGTATCGCCGTGGGCCAGCGCCGGGACACCCCGCGCATGAGAAATATACATAAATTGTCGTGCGGCGGGGTGGGGTGGGGGGGGGGGGCGAAGGGTGGGGTGGTGTGGGGTGGGATGGGGGGGGGGGGGCCTTTCCCATGCCAGGACCCCCATAAAAAAAAAATCAATGGTCGCTCGGGACGGCAATTAAATCCCACTAATCGGCCAAATTTATGAGCCCAGCGTCGTGGCTCTGATGGGGTGAAGTCACCGCCCCATTCCCCCCCCCCCCACCCCCCCCCCCCTAGAGAAGGCCGGCCGGGACCCAGAACCAGCACCGGGACGGGGGCCGCTTCATTAGAACCAGCCCGGAGACAATGGGTCAGTGTGGTCAGTTTGGTGATCAGTGAGCAGGGAGATGAAAGATGGGTCGGCATAAAGGGCCACCCCATGGGGTTCCTGGAGGTCTGACCGTGGGCTATGCGGGGGAATATGCACGGCGGGTCGTGTGTGTGTGTGTGTGTGTGTGTGTGGATATCTACTGTAGTTGTGTGTGGATATCTAGGTGTGTGTGTGTGTGTGTGTGTGTGTGTGTTTGAGTGTGTTTGTGCCTGTGTGTTTGTGGATATCTAGTTGTGTGTGGATGTTTGGGTGTGTTTGTGCGTGTGTTTGTGGATATCTAGTTGTGTGTGGATGTTTGGGTGTGTTTGTGCGTGTGTTTGTGGATATCTAGTTGTGTGTGGATGTCTGTCTGTTTGTGTGGATGTCCTGATGTTTGAGTGTGTGTTTGTTTGTTTGTGGGGATTTGTGTGTTTGTGTCTGTGTGGACGTCTGGATATTTGTGGGTGTGGGTGTTAGAGTTTGTGTGTGTGTGTGTGTGTGTGTGTGTGTGGGTTAAGTTTATGCTCCATGGGTGTAGCCCCCCCAGATAAGGTATCAGGGGGGGGTGCAGAGCGATGACAGCTTGAGGTTTCCTCGATTGATTGTCGGCCGTTCAGGGAGTGTAATCCTGTAAAGAGCAATTACGTCCGATTGGGTCTGAACCAGAGGAACCAGCTGTTTGACACCTACCCCAGCCAACCAGCTGTCTCCGTCCTCCTGGCTCCTGTCCTAGTGGGCCAATCGCAGACAGATGGTTCGAATCCATTCATTGACTGACCGAAAAATGAATTCACGTACAAGGGTCGCAGGTTATGGAGACAATATCATACAAGATGAGAGGAAGTACTGTAAGGAGACTGGTAGTGGAGGTCTTACCTTTTGGATATACAGTAGGTAGCAGGTTGTGTTACCAGGGATCTTCACTGAATCTCCTGTTGTGGTTCATTTGGTTAGTGATTTAGGGTTAAGTGAGGCATTGTGGCCAAACTACACCCAAAGTAGGCATGTACACTACCGTTAAAGTTCGGGTTTACCCAGACAATTTCATGCTTTCCATGAAAACTCACACTTTTATTCAACAGTTTTCAGCTGTGCTAACATAATTGCACAAGAGTTTTTGAATCAGCAATTAGCCTTTTAAAACAATTAGCTAAACAATGTACCATTAAAACACACACAGAGTGATGGTTGCTGGAAATGGGCCTCTGTAAACCTATGTAGATATTCCAGTGAAAATCAACCGTTTCCAGCTAGAATAGTCATTTACCCCATTAACAATTTCTGGACTGAATTTCTGATTACTTTAATGTTATCTTCATTAAAAAAACAGTGCTTTTCTTAATAAAAAATAAGGACATTTCTAAGTTCCAGTGTATATGGAATCATTTTAAATGGCAATGATGATATATTTATACAATAGACACAGTTACAGTTTGAGGATTGTATGTTTGTTGATTATCTTCGTCCCAGTTGTTGTGGTCATTAGTCTCGTTGGTCTGGATTCCCGCTCAGTGACTTGAGGGCAATTCCTGGCCTTCCCTTCCTGCCCTTCGGATTCTGTGCTGCAGGATTCCTGGAAGCGCCGAGGGGCGGGCCGGGCTGACGTTCCTAACGGTCATCTGCCTTTTATCTTCACAGGGCGGAGGCTGAGAGGGAAGGCCTTCTACAACGTCAACGGGAAGGTCTACTGTGAGGAGGACTTCCTGGTGAGTAGTAGATTAATCTCCACACACACACACACACACACACACACACACACACACACACACACACACACACACACACAGTCTTCCTGTCTGTCCCACTCATCCTGTGTGTGTGTGTGTGTGTGTGTGTGTGTGTGTGTGTGTGTAATCATTAATTTTGTTGTGCGACAAGTGTGTCAGCTGAGTGCTCCACTAACCGACCTCAAGGCTAGAGAGAAGAAGGGGGTGGGGAGACTGTAGGGTGTGAGAGAGAGAGAGAGTGTGTGTGTGTGTGTGTGTGTGTGTGTGTCTGTCGGGCTGGGAGGGGGAGGAGGGGGTGGGGGTGGCGAGGCAGCAGGGTTCAGAGGTCACCAAAAGCTACATTCTCCAACCCTCCGGAGGGAACATGCTGCCGTCACTGCTGCTCCAATCAGAGCCCAGCATCTCCCCCCCCCCCCCCGTCTCCCCTGAGGTGGTCCGAAGACGCCGCCGCGAGTCGCCAGCAGCACTTAACAATTAGGGCTGGCGGCGGGGGCGGGGGGGGCGGGGGTGCGGGGCCGGGGGGGGGGGGAGGGGCCCGCCGTCACAGCTGTTGCTCCCGGGGGCCCCTGGGTTCATTCCCCCCGACGCTGCGCTGGGCTGTTTGTTTGCGGTCGGACCGGGGGGCGTTTCAGAGGACAACAAGGAACCCACCAAGCAGCCCTCCATGTCACCGGGCAGATTCCTGGGAAGCTGGAGAATTAACAAGTGGGAAAAAATGAAGTTAACTCAAGGAACGAGGGGTGAGGGGAACGAGGGGTGAGGGAACGAAGGGTGAGGGAACGAGCGGTGATGGAACGAGGGGTGAAGCCTTGAAGGAACGGCCCGGTACCCGCCCCCCCCCCCGGCCGTGGCGGTTCTGGGTGTGTTTCACCTGCTACTGCTGGTCGGGCTTAGAGGGGAACGCAACCTGCTCCCAGAAGTACACTAATCCTGGAGCTTGGGTTGAGGGGATGGGGTGACCAGACTAAGCCCCTTCCCGTCCTTATCCTCGGTGCGGCACAGAGCCTTCTGTCCCGCCCCCCTGTAGAGAGGGCCTTGGGGGGGGGGGGGGGGAGGACTTTGGTTGGCAGATGGCTGTTTTTGAAGAAGAATTCTCAAAACATCTCCGCATGGCAGCCACTTCCTCCCACAGGTAGTGGGCTGCATTCGTGTGTGTGTGTGTGTGTGTGTGTGTGTGTGTGTGTGTGTGTGTGTGTGTGTGTGTGTGTGTGTGTGTGTGTGTGTGTGTGTGTGTGTGTGTGTGTGTGTGTGTGTGTGTGTGTGTGTGTGTGTGTGTGTGTGTCCCCCCACCCCGGGCCTTCATGACCACCAGGGTGCGCCCCAGTCGGGTGTACCCCAGATGGGGGGTCCTTGTGTCTGGGGGTCCACGCTAGGCCCGCCCCGGGGGAGAGCTGCTGATGGGACGGGGGCTGTTTTGCTCCTAGGGATTAGTCGTGTGTGTCTGCTGAACACACACACCAACATGGACACCCATGCACACACACACACACACACACACACACACACACACACTTCACCATCCAGGAGTAGCTGAATGCAGTGGTTGTACCGGGCAGCTCCCAGTTGCTGCTGGTTGAATGCTATGATTGTACTGGTCAGCTCCCAGTTGTTACCATTGGAATGCGCTGGTGTTGGCGGTGGCGGTGGCGGTGGGCAGAGTCTAGTGGCTGCCAGGAGAGGACTTTGCCCTGGCCACCGTCCAGCAGTGAATAATACCTCAGAATAGAAAAAGGAAAAACCGCTGCAGAGTCCACGGGGACTGGAGATAACAGCCTAGGTGTTCCCAGTAAATGTATTCCGGAAATAGTGTTGGCAGGATTAAATAAAGGTTTTGAGTAGAAAATGTTTTATAATTTGAACCTGAAATGACAATTTACCAGTCAGTCTTTTGGCAGAAACGATTATCCAAAGCCGTCTAATACCTGGAAACTGCTTCTGTTTCAAGGTATTAAAACAAACAATTCTTTGTGTAAACACGCCGCGCTGCAGCGCGGAGGCAGGTGTTACGTTCCACCCCACAAACACCGTTATCGATCACACCCTCCGTCCGCTGTCTGGTCACGCTAATCAATAGCGTCACCGATCCGGAAGCATCCGGGTCGGACCGGTCCTGTGGGACGTGGCGTCCTTCTGTCCTGCTCGACCGTGAGTCACGACCAGCAACAGGACGCCTCCCGCCCACTCCCAGCTCATCCTCTGTTAGCAGGGCGGGGGGGGGGGGGGGGGGGATAGGACACAGGGTAAAGGGGTATAAAGAGGCCAGCAGCGCCCCCTATGGACACACACCCAGCAGGACAGCCGGTGCGGGCGTGCACACACCCAGACCCCTCCGCGCTCGTCAAAACAACGGCAGCCGCGGCCGGAGCTGATGTTGATACCGGAGGACATCCTCTGAATACCTCGGATGTTTCGGCGTTTGTGATAAAAACGTTTGTCTTCTATCTCCCCCCCCCCCCTCCTCCCTCTCTCTACCACAGTACTCTGGATTCCAGCAAACGGCGGAGAAGTGCTTTGTGTGCGGCCACCTTATCATGGAGATGGTAAGAGAGCCTTATCGGAGAGGATCCTTCATGTGGGACGGACAGCAGGCATGTCAAGGCTGTGCGGTGTTTTCGTGGCGTTGCTACAAAGTGAACCCTGCCAGCGTGCCCGTCTCCACTCTGGAATGTTCTCTTTTTGTAGTTTTTCTTCCTTGTGATCTTTTTAGGACATTTTTTCCCATGTTGAGGTTTCACAACCCCCCCGACAGGCGGTTGGGTTTGTGAAATGGTTATTCATTCACATGGCTGAAATCGGGGAATTAGAGGCTGCAGCCGTCCCTGTAGTGGCACACATTTTTTCTGCTTGAAAATGTGCGTTATCTTTCTAAAGTCTTATCGTGTGTGTGTGTGTGTGTGTGTGTGTGTGTGTGTGTGTGTGTCCGT
>NW_028177754.1:0-19554 GCF_964030765.1 Micromesistius poutassou | reverse complement strand
CTCTCTCCTCCAGTCACGGCTTGAAACTGAACTTTGTGTGTGTGCGTGTGTGTGTGTGAGTGACCATTACCGTGAGCGTGGAGAGAGGGCTGTGGGCGTGGCTTGTGGTACTGGTGGTGCATCCGCGATGGGACGACCGTTTCACTTGACCCATTTTTGTTTCATCCTCTTCCCCCCCCCCCAGCTGGCCCCATGCTGTCTATTTACACCCGTGAGGTGAAGTGGTGAAAACCACGGGGGTGAAGTGGTGAAAACCAGGGGGGGGGTGAAGTGGTGAAACCAGGTGGGGGGGGGGGGGGGGGGGTGAGGTGAGCTGGTGGTTCACCCACACGAGAAGGAGAGACTCTAGCTAGCAACCCTAAGGAACCGGACTGGGAGTTGAGCAGTTGAAGAGGTTTTTTTTCTCTCAAAAACATTTTTTGGAGTCTTGACTATTAATGATTCTCCTTTTTACTCCCTTTAAAAAAAAAAAGAAAAGAAAAAAAAAGAAATAGGCAGATTGTTGATTCGGCTGGTTTTAAACTTTTTTTTTTTTTTTTTTATCCTATTTTAGAAGCGTTTTCTTCCCCCCCTCGCCTCGTGATGTGCTTCACCCAAGTGGTGGCTCCTTGGTTTTTTTTTTTTCAGAGAGCGTTCTTTGATGAGTTGATTCTACTGATGTGGGGTGCATGAGCAGTCGGAGTGGGTGTTAAGATTGAGCGTATGACATCAGAAGATCTATATTAATATATTGTAGTTAGCTTGAATTGTGTGATTGCATTCTATTTATTTTTTTATCGTTTGGTTGGTCTGTGCTGGAGGATTTTGGGGGCGGGGGTGGGTGGGGGGGGGGTGGGCATGTGTCGGCAAATCGGTTTCCGCGGTTTGCCGTTAACCTCTTCATTTCTATTTAAGTATTCCATCATGATTATGTAACCATTTTAATGAAAAAATATACCAGCTCTTGACATATTAAGAGTAGAGTCGAGTCAAGCCGTTAACGTCAAAGAGTGTGCAGTAAAGGGGGGGGGGGGTCGAGACAAGACAAGACAGAATAAAGCTGCGACTGCGGATGTCAAACGTGTGCCACAGCAGCTCGGTTTGGTTCAGCGCCTTGGGGGGGGGGGAAGGGGGTCATTCTCCATCCTTTTTAAAGTCCATCTGTGCAGAAGCAGGCCTGCCCCGGTATCTCCCCCCCTCCCCCGCCGCTCTTGGATTTATGGGGGGGGGGGGGAGCCATCTTGTCTGGGTGGAGGCTAACCCCTCCTCTGATTGAAGTCCCCCTTTTTCTTTCGCGTTCCCTCTGGAGTACCTACCACAGAGCTCCCGTTTCCTCCGACCACCAGCAGACCACTAACCGTCGCGGAGCGAGAACCGGGTCCCGCCGCTCTCTCCACGGTGACACACGGACGGCCGCGCCCGGCGGGGGGGGGGGGGGGGGCGATTCTGTTGCAATAATAAAGATTTGCTGTGCTGTGCTTTCACGACGTGGTCCCCGATTCCCGGAGATTTCCCCCCGAAGATCTCCGTCAGCCCCTCCTCCTCCTCCTCCCTGAAGAGCCCATCCGTATGCATGCGTCCGTACGCAGTCATTCATACGGGGCTGGGGGGGGCGGGGGGGGCTTCTTTTGTACTGGACTGCAGCGTTTGAAGAAGAAGTGAGACTGTTTAGAGACACAGCCGTAGCACAAAGCAATGCATGGCTTAAACCGCCGCTATGGTTCACGTTAACCGGACTCTTACTAACTTTTGATTTTTTTTTTTTTCTTCCCAAATGTAAATACCATATGACTCCTACTCATATAGTATACTCGTATGTAGATTGTTGCCAGAATACGTTTTAGGGTGTTGGGGATTAAGGTATATAAAAAAAAAACTGTATAAAGTGCTTTTCATTAATGCCCAAATGAGTGCCACGTAGAGCACTGGTTTTATTGCCCCCGTTCATCGACAGGTTATTAATTTGCCATCTAAAGTGACGGATAGCGGCTGTAGAGAATGTTCCACTCATTGGCTTATACCAAGACAAGTGTCACATGCAGGACGGCTCAAAGCGTTGAAGTGATCGCCTACTTGAACCTGCACTATGTAACTTTGCAAAGGATTGCTTGTGACTTTACACAATTAACTCACCCCGCCCTGCTCTGATAGTGGTTATCCCTTTGGGTAGAAGCATCTGCTGAATGACTCATCTACAGATATGGTGACATAGTGAAACTTTGGGGGTCAAACAGAATGCCAACCTGCTGTGCTTCATCAGCTGGCATATAGGTTAGACTTTCCCTGACCCAATACCGTTTTAACAGGCAAACGGTCCAGTCTATCATATGGATGGATGGATGGGATTCTGCTGTGCACACACTTAACTGACCCTCACCCTGCGCTGTCTTCATGGCAGCTCTTGTAAAGTGTGTTTAAGCAGACTGCCTATGTTTTTAAAGGTCCCATGACCATGACAGGTGTGGTGCGATTAGCCGTCACAAGCCGTTTTTTTTTTTTTTAATCTGCCCCTTATGACATCACAAGTGGGCTTGTGACGGCTAATCACACCACACCTGGTGGCATGTCATGGGACTTTAAAGTTCAATCATCACCACAAGGCTGTAACTGGGTGTTCTTTGGTTGTCAAGCGTTCAGAAGGTTGGTAATAGCTATCCCACGATAAGCCCTGTGATTATTTTTTCTTCAATAACATACAACGACTAACCGTAGAGAAGCCATGTAGTTGGATTTCTGGGCCAAACTAATGTCAGTTCTAGTTTTTGAGTTCCACCATTGATTTCCTTCACCATGGCTGTATATCCAAAAGAAAAAAGTCAATAGATGCAGACAATAGCCACTTGTATGTTGTAGTCCCCCCCACGTCCCCCGTCCCCTTCCCCAATGGTGCTGCCTGCCTGTATAATGTGACTTGCTTCTCCACTATAGAACTACAGGATATCACTTGTTAGTCCTGGCCCCGCTGATGGTAGAATTGGCTTTTTATCGCCCCGACTATCTTTAAAGTCTTAGATTGACAGGCCTAAAGGAGCTTAGCGGTGTGTGTGGAGCACACAAGGCCTGTAATCCAACACCCTGCTCACTCACTTCAAAGAACCAGGAACCAAAAAAGCCCCCCTCTAAGAACCTTGTTGGGTTTTCATTTGCGTCGCTCGAGTGTGCTTCAGCCGTAGCGGAACATTGGCGCTGTGTAGGACTCCGAGCTGGAGGGCTGTCCGTGTCACGGGACGGTTCTGTGATGACGCTTCACAGGCCTGGGCGGCGTGTGATAAGACCCGGCTCTTCTGAAATGTCCCTTCTGAGGCTCCTCTAAAAACAATGGTCATACAGTCCTCCCGGGCGGCGATGGAGACAGTGTTGCTGGTGGACAGGGCCCTGGTCACGCTGACTGAAGGCTTGCAGACGGTTCAGAGAGCTGGCGTGTCTCAGAAGGTTCCGGCAATGTCGGTTGCGGATGATTGTTCTGACGTGTGAACCAAGCCGTTGTCAGTTCACACCTTTCTCATGACTGCTCATATCCTCCTTTTGTATTTATTTATTTGAAAAAATGTGAGCGGTTTGAATGTAAACCACCACAATAACCCAGCAGTGCAGTGATGTGTCATATTTATCAAACGATGCCCCGTTCTGATAATTGGCTGTTTTCTTATTCACTTTTCTTTTTAACCAGAGACAGACATAAGCCAGCTCTAATGTATATTACCTGAGACCGTTTAATCACAGCAGTTTTTCCTTGCTGAGAGAATTTAGCACCAGCAGTTCAGGCAGCCGCACTGTAGATATTCAAGGTTTATTCTTTGATGCGTGTGTACCCATCTCTCTTTGAGTTATGTTACTTCAGATTTCTCGGTTCTCTGCCATTCTTGTAGAAAATGTAACATAATCATTGCCTTCATCAGATAGAAGTATGGGTAAGAATTAATACAAGGAGATAGAGTTGTCTTGAGTGAATCTTATTACTGCAAAACATGTGTAGGGAACGATAGTTACAGCTCAATTCATTTCTGAAATCTAAAATGTTCACAATATTATGTCCCGCGGAAAATGGTCCAGCCCCCCAGAAACACCACCAGATATCTTCTTTTGATTTTCTTTCAGAATTTTAGGATTGTATGATGTGTAAGAGTACGTAAAACAATAAAATCAAAGTTTATTTTAAAAAGATTTTCCTGTATTTCATTTTGCCTGCCTTTTCTGTTTGGCACAATAATACACATTGAAGTGTTGAGTACATTAATTTTGTTGAACACCATTTCTCCAATAAACACTTCTGCTGCACATACTGATCTTTCTGGGGGTATTTTCCGACTCAGCAAAACACAAGAAGAAATGGCCTCAGACAATAGGCCAGCAAACGGTATTTGCTGTGTGGGTCCCTTTACTACACAAAACAATGTTTATGACCGTATCCCTGGAGGCTATTAAATATAAACGTAGGAATAAGTAAAAGTCTTCATTTGGTAAAACACACAAGCGGTTGTACTGCATTTTCTGTTCAAGGCACAGTAAAAAACGAGGATGTTTAAGCATTATTATTATTTATATAACTATGTTTGAGACAAAGCATCACTTCCATAATATTCTGTACAACAATATTCTGAATCTGTGGCCAATTAACTATGTCCGAAAAGCATGAAATGAAGTCAGTGGATGGTTAGAAATATTAGGACCTTTTACATGGCACAACTTGTGCAAAATAACATGTCAACCAAAAGTAAAATACAATTATCGACTCCTTAATGAGGTCACAATATGTAGGCCATATGTAATTTTTTTTTTAACCCACGTGACACTATTCCCGTGTTAGTACAGGGTTATTGACCCAAACCCTACTCACACGTTAGGGGTTTGATCCAACAACGACAAGTGGTTTAAAACCTTAGAGGACGAGTCCTCATCGTTCACCAATGAGGATGAAACCACGTAGGCTACTTACACAGAGGATTAGGGCCACATGAGTCAGAATTCTAACTTTAATCTCAGAATATCGACTTTAAACTCTTTAAACTATTTTTATGCTGATTCTCAACTCAGAATTCTGACTTTAAACTCTGAAAACTCAAAAAAAAAAAAATCCACATATGGCCCTAATCCTCTTCCGTAGTACATGCATTGTATATCAAACGTTTGGAATCCTCTGGATCTGCGTGGTGGACGTTCAGTTCAACCGGGGTGCATCCATTCATCCTATTAGGGCCCATGTGCTCCATGCAGCCCTGCCAGGGTTGCCAGAGGGGGAGGATGAAGCGACTTAAGCCAGTTTATAAATGGCAAAGGTACACTCGAGTGTTTTTCATCCAGGTGCATTGATTGATTCATTCAAATTAAACATTCATAAGTTTCCATCCAAAATATAAACACCAAAAGTAACTATTTGTGCTTCGGTCCTTGACGTCCCGTCCTCCGTCCTCACCTCCCGTGTGGGTCATTCGGTTGTGTATTTTGGGTTATGACGTCACGTCTACCGTCTGACGACAGGACCGCGTTGGATGGACACGTAGTGAACCGCCGTCGTGCTGCGTGCGCACGCACATTATTATTCATCGGGATCTATCAATCGAAACCAACACCCGACTTTGTCATCGTTCCAGTATTGTTACCGGCGGTGGCCACGCCGCGATAAGCCCCGGCCGTCCTGGGATCAGCCCCGGTCCCCCCCGGGTGTGCGCGACTCTGTCTGCGTCGCTTCCCGGTGTTTTCCATCGAAGCCCTCTGACGTCATTTCCTCCCGGTTGTCACTTCCGGATGCGGTAAGAAGAGAAGGGGAAACACTCGGCACAGCGGGGGTTAATGTAAATGACAGCCGCGACCGTAAAGTTGGTCGAAACCTAAAAGTGCAGCGTCGATCTCGATCGCCGCCGTGGGTTGTTATCTCCTGGCCGGCGGTCCCCGGTGGACTCTGACCGCGGGGCGGGGAGACTCCGACCCTCCGGTCCCGTTCGCCGTGACTCGCGTTACCGACCGCAGAAAACGACTTCGAGCTTCACGAATCAACAAACGGTGGAAACGCGGAGCCGTTCTGTGTTTGATGTTTGATCCGTAAAAAAAACGGAACCGAGCAATGGTGGACTTGGTTTAAACGTGTGGAGATCCGGGATCGGGTGTTTTTTTTTTCTTTTAGACCGGATTGTTGAACCCGCCGGGAGCCAGCTGTCAACAAAGCTGGTCCAAGTTTTAACGAGGGGACGGAATCTTCTCTTTTCTCTTCACTTTTACAGACTTCAGAGTTGAACCACTCGTTATCCTCTGACCGAGGACATGGATCCGATGTGGACTTCGATATCAGAACTGTGTGCGGTTCTGACGGGCTGCGAATAACGCGTCGGCCCGCGGGCTTATCTTCAGCTTACTCCTCCGTCTCCTGCTGACTGCACGCTTTAACTTCTGCTGTCACTGTGTGTGTGTGTGTGTGTGTGTGTGTGTGTGGCAATATTGCTGTGTGGAACTGTTCCTTTAGTCTGTTTTATAACTTATTGAACCCAAAATACGACCTTCGTCTCAACAGGTAGATTTACTTTTACTTTCATCTGCACTCACACTACGCGACCAAACATGAACACTTGATTATTTGACATTGTTGTGATCCAAAGTCTCATTGGTCAATCGGAGGATTCACTCCACTACTTACACACCAGAGTGACTGCGCTTCTGTACGGCTCTTGAGCCGAGCAGAGATGAACACACAGAGTGATTATGTCAAATGATGTCCACATCACAGTGTCCACTTGGACCAAACTTATATTTATCTTCCCTCGATGTGCGTGTGCGTTCAGGCAGACACAGGACGCCTTATACGCCACCACATCATAATCACTGCCTTGTCTTAACACTGCGATCAATGCGTATTCATTAGACAGTGATCCCCTGTGTCCGTGTCTCTCTCTCTCTCTCTCTCTCTCTCTCTCTCTCCCCCTCTCTCCCTCCTCCAGTACACTATGAACGGCCTTTCTCTGAGCGAGCTGTGCTGCCTGTTCTGCTGCCCCCCCTGCCCCGGCCGCATCGCCGCCAAGCTGGCCTTCCTGCCCCCCGAGCCCACCTACACCCTCCTGCCCGACCCGGACGCCGGCGCCGCCCTGCCCCCCGGGGCGGGCGGCGGCGGAGGCCTGGGCTTGCGGTCGCGGGGCGGCGGCGGCGGCGGTGGCGGGGCGATGTCCGGGGGCGGCGGCGGGGCGGTGGAGGGCAAGTGGAAGCTGCACCTGATGGACCGCGCCGAGTTCCAGTACTCCCAGCGGGAGCTGGACACCACCGAGGTCTTCCTCACGCGCTCGGCCCGCGGGAACAAAGTGGGCTGCATGTACATCCGCTGTGCCCCCGCTGCCAGGTGGGTCCCCCCCCCCCCACCACCCAGCCCCCACCACCCCCCCGCTGTCATGAAGTGATGCTCATGAGCAGCTGCTGGTCAGCTCAACGCACCACTTTATGTCCTACCCCCCCTCCCCTAGGGGCTGGTTGGTGTGGGGCTGGTTGTGGTGTGACTGGTTGTGTGGCTGGTTGGTGTGTGACTGGTTGTTGTGTGGATGGTTTGTGTGTGACTGGTTATGTGGCTGGTTGTGGTGTGGCTGGTTGGTGTGTGGCTGGTTGTGGTGTGACTGGTTGTTGTGTGGCTGGTTGTGGTGTGGCTGGTTGTGGTGTGACTGGTTGTGTGGCTGGTTGGTGTGTGACTGGTTGGTGTGTGGATGGTTTGTGTGTGACTGGTTATGTGGCTGGTTTGTGTGTGGCTGGTTGTTGTGTGACTGGTTGTTGTGTGGCTGGTTGTTGTGTGACTGGTTGTTGTGTGGCTGGTTGTGGTGTGGCTGGTTGGTGTGTGACTGGTTATGTGGCTGGTTGTTGTGTGTGACTGGTTGTGGTGTGGCTGGTTGTTGTGGGGCTGGTTGGTGTGTGACTGGTTGTTGTGGGGCTGGTTGTGGTGGGGCTGGTTGTGGTGTGACTGGTTGTGGTGTGGCTGGTTGTTGTGTGACTGGTTGTTGTGTGGCTGGTTTGTGTGTGACTGGTTGTGGTGTGACTGGTTGTGGTGGGGCTGGTTGGTGTGTGACTGGTTGGTGTGGGGCTGGTTTGTGTGTGACTGGTTGTGGTGTGACTGGTTGTGTGACTGGTTGTGGTGTAGAGTGCCAGTCTGTCTGTGTGCCCCCCCCCCCTCATCCTTGACTTCCTGTTGTGGTTGGAAGGCCTCACCTTCCTGCCTAGCGTCGTCTGTCTCTTCTCTGTATTGTTTATCTCTTACTTTTATTTTGCTTTGCTTTCACTTCTTTTTTTTTTTGTGCAGGTTTCAAAGTGTTTGCGCGGCGACTCAGCCACGCTGAGACACACTCACACACAGACAGACAGACAGACAGACAGATGCCCTCCTTGCTGTTGAACTTTGCTTCCTCTGTCTCTCCTAAATTCCCCAAATCAATGAATAAGAAATAGAGGTGGTCAGGTTACCGACCTATCAATCCAGCCCTGAGGGCTATCTAACATTACCCACTTGAATACGTTCAAACTTAACCCAATATGGCAGCAGTGTCGCGTTCTCGGTAGAATGCCCGGCGGCAAAGCATGACCTGCATCTGCGTCTAAACAATAAGCCCATCTGAGAAGGACCTGGATAATACTTTTGCGATTTCTGTGGTTTCCATTTCTCTAAACGGCGAAAGGTCATAAATTAAAGGCCAGTGCCAGCGGATAGCCTGTTACAAAATGCCCAGAAGTACAAGTGATTTGAAATGGATCCAGCCCAGGCCGTCGCTGTTGGCAGTGAAACGCCTGTTGTTGGCAGGAGACGGACTACAAGGCTTCAGTCTATAGTCCTACTATGTTGAGACAGATGAACTGAAAGGTAGAAGTGATAATGATGACATTATAAGAGCATTATAGCAGCAGGCAGATATTCCAGAACTCTGTCACCAAATACCTTTTTAAAAGCTGAACTATTCTGCTTTATTCTCGAACCATTTGATTTTGTTTAGTCATTTCTTTTGTCATTTCGTGGTTCAGTTCATTTGAATCAACAGTCAACATTAAGGGGAATGGCATCTTAAAATGTGTTTGTGAACTTATTTTTTGTTATTGTTGACTAAAATCGATACAGTTGCTCAACAGGGGTTTTCCAGAAGTGGATGTTTTCTATTGGTTGCGAATTTGACAATACCCTTACGCACTTGTGTCCATTTGTTCTGAAACCTAAGACTGTCCCAACAGCTCACAATACTTATTTTCTTTAACTTGTCTCATGGGGACTGGGGTCTGCCTACCCTTTAACTCTCCCTGTCCCTCTGTCTCTCCCCCTCTCTCTCTCTCTCTCCCTCTCCTTCTCTCTCTCTCCCCCTCCAGGTTCACGGTGCTCTTCTCCCATGGTAACGCGGTGGACCTGGGTCAGATGAGCAGCTTCTACATCGGCCTGGGGACGCGGATCAACTGCAACATCTTCTCCTACGACTACGCCGGCTACGGCGCCAGCACGGGCAAGCCGTCGGAGAAGAACCTGTACGCTGACATCGACGCGGCCTGGCACGCACTGCGCACGCGGTACGGACAGAACAGACTGCCAGTGTCTCGCTTAGATAGATATATACTGACTAGATATCATAGATATATACACTGACTAGATATCATAGATATATATACACTGACTAGATATCATAGATATATATATACTGACTAGATATCATAGATATATACACTGACTAGATATCATAGATATATACTGACTAGATATCATAGATATATATATACTGACTAGATATAGATATATATACTGACTAGATATCATAGATATATACACTGACTAGATATCATAGATATATATATATACTGACTAGATATAGATATATATACTGACTAGATATCATAGATATATATACTGACTAGATATCATAGATATATATATACTGACTAGATATCATAGATATATATATACTGACTAGATATCATAGATATATATACTGGCTAGATATCATAGATATATATATACTGACTAGATATCATAGATATATATACTGACTAGATATCATAGATATATACACTGACTAGATATCATAGATATATATACTGACTAGATATCATAGATATATACATACTGACTAGATATCATAGATATATACATACTGACTAGATATCATAGATATATATACTGACTAGATATCATAGATGTATATACTGACTAGATATCATAGATATATACACTGACTAGATATCATAGATATATATACTGACTAGATATCATAGATATATACATACTGACTAGATATCATAGATATATATACTGACTAGATATCATAGATATATATATATATATATACTGACTAGATATCATAGATATATACATACTGACTAGATATCATAGATGTATATACTGACTAGATATCATAGATATATATATATATATACTGACTAGATATCATAGATATATATACTGACTAGATATCATAGATATATATACTGACTAGATATCATAGATGTATATACTGACTAGATATCATAGATGTATATACTGACTAGATATCATAGATATATATACTGACTAGATATCATAGATATATACACTGACTAGATATAGATATATATACTGACTAGATATCATAGATATATATATACTGGCTAGATAGCATAGATATATATACTGACTAGATATCATAGATATATATACTGACTAGATATCATAGATATATACTGACTAGATATCATAGATATATATACTGACTAGATATCATAGATATATACTGACTAGATATCACATTCGGCTTCTAAGCATGTGTCAACAATGCCGCCATCTTGCCGCGGGGGAACCACCCCCCTGAATGAATGAACGTCGACGGGAAATCACTCTAAAACGCCTTATTTTAAGGTAATATTCAAGCGGGTTGGTTTCTGACATAGGTCAGACGTGTAATGATAGTACACGTAATGCTAGTAATTTATTTTTACTAGCATTACCACAAACACACGTTTGACCCGACCCGATTGAAGATTTCCTTTAAAAAAAAAGGCGTATTAGAGTGATTTAGACTGGGAATGGACTTCTTGGCCCCATCGACATTCATTCATTCATTCGGGTGGGTGGTTACCGTGGTTACCCCGCGGCAAGATGGCGGCGGCGTTGACACATACGTTCCACTGTTCAACAGCGCAGCTCAGGCCACATCTAGTCAGTGTATATATATATATATATATATATATATATATCTCTATGAGTGTCTTGAAGGATAAAGGAAGCTTATAGATGGAGGAGTTTGCAGATGTAGCTGCATCTAGCTCATGCTCAGTTTATTGCCCCCCTCCCCCCCCTTCCGTCCAGACAGACTTTCAGCAGTCCTGTGCCCGGGTCAGGCCAATCAGAACGGTTTATTGAATACGGGGCGGGTTTTATACGATGGCTGTACAGAGGGCGCCCTATGGGAGCGGCGTGGAGCAGGCGTGTGCCAGATATCATAAAACACGAGACAGCTGATGATGCGTCGATGGTTCCTAGGCCGGTCGTACTCTGCGTCACGTGTAAAGGTCTTTGGCTAAAGATGTCTAAAGGCCGATTTACACCAGAGCCGTTTTAGACGCGTTTTTTCAGCCAGAGATAGAATCCATTCAGACCAGTGCACTGATCCACACCGGCAGCGTTCTACGCCCGTCTCACGGCCGACCAAAGCTTAACTTTACGCTTCACTTCTGTTTAAGCGTTTCTGAAGCGTCTCGGTTATGATGTTATCTGATGAACCTTAAAAATACAGCGAAATAAACGGCGGCGGTGTGAATGGATACGCCTACGTTACGCTCGCGTCGACTCTCTCTCACCTGCGGTGTCAATTCCCGGTCAATGGCACAATGTACCTGAATGGTAAACGGTCTGCATTAATGCAGCGCTTTTACCCAAAGCGCTTTACAACATCGCCTGACATTCACCCATTCATGCACACATTCACACACCGACCGACGGTGCAGGGTGACAGCCAGCCAGCGGGTCAGGAGCAGTCAGGGTGAGGGCGGCGTCTCGCTCAGGGACACCTCGACCACTCCAGCTAGGGAGGAACCGGGGATCGAACCAGCGACCTTGCGGTTACCAGCTCAACCCGCTCTGCCTCCTGAGCTTACTGCCGCCCCAGTAGTACTCGTTTTTTAGCCCAGAGGATATTGAATGTGTGTTCCCCCCCCCCCCCTCCGACCCACAGGTACGGCATCAGCCCAGAGAACATCATCCTGTACGGGCAGAGCATCGGCACGGTGCCCACGGTGGACCTGGCGTCACGCTACGAGTGCGCGGCCGTGGTGCTCCACTCGCCCCTGACCTCCGGCATGAGGGTGGCCTTCCCCGAGACCAAGAAGACCTACTGCTTCGACGCCTTCCCCAAGTGAGTCCCGCGCCGCGCCACGGACCGGTGGGGGGGGGGCGGGGGGGTTATCTGTAGTGATTCTCAAACGATGCACCACCTTACAAAAGTATATATTACTATAAATACAAATCGGTTGATAGGACTACGATTAAAAACGACAAAATCGAATCTAATTCACACTTTAATTTGATGCCCTCATTTGCGAATCCTCCATGGACTTGTGTGTGTGTGTGTGTGTGTGTGTGTGTGTGTGTGTGTGTGTGTGTGTGTGTGTGTGTGTGTGTGTGTGTGTGTGTGTGTGTGTGTGTGTGTGTGTGTGTGTGTGTGTGTGTGTGTGTGTGTGTGTGTGTGTGATAGGAACCATTAGGGTTCTCATTTCATTTCCTTGTTAAATATTGCATTGAAGGAAAAAACAACTCTAAAATAACTAAGTCTAAAAAATAACTGGGGTAAATCTCACCACAGGGTGTGGGGTATACAGCGGTGCTATAGATTGATCCGGGTCTCAAATCTCAACTTTTTAATGCACAGGTTTTCAAAAGTATATAGTAAGAGGTAAACATATACTCAAATCACCCTCTGTTGGTTAAACCACGCTACTGCGTTGTGTTCATAGTGACCAGGTGACCGCTCCCTAAACCTGTCTGTAGCGGGTGGAGACCTAAATAAATAAAGTCTCTTATCAGAAGTAAAACAATTAAAAAATGTGACGACAATCTGAAACAGGGCGGTTTGGTTTTCCTTTTACCGTTTAATTAATTTACTGACTCTTGTAAAACCGAGTGGAGTTGACTTTGGACCGCCCGTAAGTTGTCAACAAGCTCAGGGTTCGCTCTCTGAGGTTAGCCAATCAGGTGGCTTCGTCCTGCACGTCTCGCATCGCATCGCAGCGCTGGCAGTCGCCCCCCTTTGCCTGTTTCTCTTCAGCACCCGTGGGTGCAGACTGCGGTGCTTAGTGACGTGTATCTGAATCCACTGTTGGTAACAATAAATAATAATAATAATAAATGACATTTATACAGCGCCTTTCTCAAACCCAATGTCGCTTTACGTAGTGGAAAGGAAAATACAAACAAAAACAAAAGGAGAGTAGGTGGAAAGCTGGAGCTATGCGTCGGGTGTGTGAGGAGACGTGATCATTAATCAGAAAGGGTTGTGAATAGGGTTCACGTAGGATATCACTTGGTCAGCTGCACTGCTAATACTAATGGTAATCTGTACCTCCCTACCCTGTCTCTCTGTCTCCCACTCTCCCTCTCCCTCTCCCTCTCTCCCTCCTCTCCCCCCCCTCCCCCCACTCAGCATCGAGAAGGTCTCCAAGATCACGTCCCCGACGCTCATCATCCACGGCACCGAGGACGAGGTGATAGACTTCTCCCACGGCCTGGCGCTGTACGAGCGCTGCCCCAAGGCGGTGGAGCCGCTGTGGGTGGAGGGCGCCGGCCACAACGACATCGAGCTCTACAGCCAGTACCTGGAGCGCCTGCGCCGCTTCATAGGGCAGGAGCTGGCCGCGCAGCACCCCTAGAGGTCGGTGGGGGGGAGAGGTGGGAGTGCCTCCTCCTCGCCCCCCCCCGCGCTCTTCGTCGCTGGGGGGCGTGCGGATCCCCCACAAACCAAGACGAGGAGCTTCCTCCCCCCCCCCCCCCTGAAATGCGTTTACCAAAGTGTAGAATCACAACCCGCCACTACTCCTCCTCCTCCCTCCTCCCTCCTGAACTCTGTTCCGTTCCGAGGGGACTACAGGAAGCTGAGACTACAGTCAGCAGCACCCACCAACACAGCCAGCGGAGGCGGAGCTAAGCACGCTCCCCCCCCGCCCCCGCCCGCCCCGCCTCTTCTCCAGGCCTCACCCTGTCCTGAGGGCCTGGAGGCCTGGAGGCCGGCCCCACCACCAGAGGGGAATCCCTCCCCAACACTCTGTTGTGTGGTGCTGAGGGAACCACAGCTCTCTCTCTCTTCTCAGAGCCCAGCAGGACGACGCCCGACCCAGGCCCTCCGTGTGCTGGTCTCTCCTCCTCACCTGTCTCTCTCTCTCTCTCTCTCTCTCTCTCTCTGCGGGGGGGGGGGGGGGCATTTTATTTCTCAAATGTAAAACCTGCTTTAGTGTGTTTTGTATGATGAGCGGTGAAAGGCGTCAATCCGTTGACGCGTTCTCACTTTCTAAACCGGACGTAGACGTACGGGGGTTGGCACCAGCGCCGCTTTACGACTAACGAGACCAAGCTGTTTGGTGACACATGCTCTGCTGCTACGCTACACGTAACCGCGCGTTAAAATCCACTATACCCTGCCGTGCTTTGACCCCCCCCCCCCCCCCCAAAACCCCGTCCGGGTCGTCGGGCCGTTTGTACATATTCAGGTGGACGTAAACCCCTTTTGCTTTACATTTTGATAATCTTTCTAACATTAACGTAGTGGTTGATCCAACGCTGACCTCTCCCGACCCCTAGTGTTTTTGTTTTAGCCGCGTTATTCGCGGGGATATCTCTTTGACGATGATTCTGCGGGCTCTTCTTAATCAACGGGGTGGTGAGCGCGGTCTGTTCACCGTCCTGCAGATTTTAAAAATACCGTTTTTTGTTTTTAAGGCATCGGTCGAACGCAGACTCACCACTCATGCACATCCATTTTGTATCGTTTTATTTAACGGATTACATTTGCCTGAAATACCTCGGAACACTTTCCAGACTTCAGACTCGACCACAAGGTTGGCAGTGTGTCCCTCTGGGGCTCCGGTTCAGTTCACGACTCTGGCTTAAGGAAGGCTAAAGGTGTATACTTGGTTGTTTAACAAAAAAACCAAATGGTATTGTTTAGTTTGTGTGTGCCGATTAAATGTAATGTTTATATTTCTACCAAAGACTAAAGTGCGGCTTTCTCTCTTTCTGGCTGGCAACTTGTCACTTGATATGCAGTTTTAACAAGAAATGTTATTTTCTCATTTTGCCCTGGACAACAAATTGTAAGCATCCAGCAAAACTATTATCATATTTTTCTACCATGTCAAGACTCGCGTTTTCCACCGTCACAAGAAAAGATGCTAAATTCTAAAGCCCGCCTGGGCCATTGTTTCATATTGCTTTGCAGGCAGGTGAATGCAACACAACCAAATCTGTAGTTTTGTAGAGCAGCTGTGTATGGGCACAATATGCGCCCTGTTCATGTGTGTGTGTGTGTGTGCGTTTTTTCTTGGTCGATTGACACATATTGTAATGCTGATGATTCGAATTAAAGGTAAACAAAATGTATTCATTGTTGTAAATAAAGATATTTTTCCTCCTCCATGTATTTGTGGATTTCATTTGTTCTTATTCCATTGCTGCCGTGCATAATATTCATTTTACTTCTTACTTCTAAAAGTAGAAAGGGTTCCTACTCAAATTAAACAGTCATTCCATTGACCATTTCATCCATGAGCTAAAAAAAACAACAGTCCCTTTAACCTTTTGACCCTAACATAACCCTTTGACCTCTGACCTATTGGTCGTAGCGGTTGTACAGTTCGGGAATCCATCCTTGTTCTGAAGAAGGTTTTGTTCGTGAGGAGGAACGCTGTTAGTCATAAACTGTAGTCACATGCTTGTTTTTACTGTTTACTCAAACGCTTTACTTTAAGTTATGACAGAGTGTTCTCGATCTGTTAGAACGGGCTTTAGTGGAATGAAGGAAAACAAACATGAGGGTGTTTATATATAGTTATATAAATGTAATGTGAAATAAGGTAAACTACAGCATCCCATTTGAAAAAACTTCCAAGATAATGAACACCCACCCCGTAGAGATGACTGAAGAAGACGCTATTCTGTGTCCTCCTTTAAAGGTGCTTAGCCTTTTCGGTCGAGAATGCACTAAGTGACGTGCTTTAAATTTCTTTCATTTTTTTTTCACTTTCATGCAATCACATCTGGGAAAAAAAACAATGACCCATCAAATGAAATGCATAAAACTCCTAATTAATTAGCCATGTCGCTGTTGCCTAAAATATGTTGGTGTTTTAGACGAGATGAGCCAATAACCCAACCTGTGGAGTCAGTAGGTCAGGTCATCAAACCACGTGTGTGCGGTTATTAGCGTCAGCTCAGGAAACAAAAGTCCACGACCGCTGCATAAAGTCAGCAGAAGAACCTTCCTTCCACTCAGCGAAACGAGCGGAACTCTGTCCAGAAAGAACCCGCGACCTGTAGGCTGACACAAACACCGGACATCGGTCTATTCTTAGCGTCCATCGTCCTGTGTCTGTCCAACCACGACCGGTAACCGAGTGACCGACCCGTTTGAAGTTACTGATCGACTATAAACAGCATTATACAACAGTTAGTTCCGACCGGTCCCAACCGAGCAATTTGATTGGACACGAGATAGCCTATCTTAGATTGTGGCAAACTTTGCACGGTAAAGATGGACATATTTCCAAAAATAACATTTGATTTGAACTATGAATGGTCATCATCAGACTCGGAGGAGGACGAAGGGAAGGAAAGAGGCCTGGATACATCATATAATAGAGTAGCGAGCTTGTGTCTAGGAATGTTTATGTACTGTATATGTGTTGCCTGGCAACAGCCTAGTCTCCCTTCAGTTGCGGAACTATTTTTGTTGGCGGAGCCGAATAAATGATTACTAAACAAACAAATCATAATCTCTTGTTTCTTATTACTGTTAACTAATAAAATGTGCTCGTAGCACTGTTGTATAAAAGCAATATCACACTCGAGGTCGTGCTGTTGTACTGTATATCAGCACGGTGTGATTATCTGCGGCCTCGTGCCTACGACCGAATCACAGCCGTGCTGATATACAGTACAACAGCACTCCCTCTCGTGTGATATTGCTTAATTACGATGCACGGCGAACGCGCTGTATGCCTTCTCCCATTAGGAACAATATTTACCCACGTCTGTAGCCCCTGGTTACACGTCCAGTGCCAGTAAGTCGGTGCATGTTTGGCCCTTGGGGTCTCAGAGAGAGAGGGGGGGGGGGGGGGGCGGGTCACACGGACAAAAGACAAGGCGAGTAGTTAATGATAATAATTTATTTAGGTGGAGGAGGATGAGGAAGAGGAGTCTTTGGCAGTGAAGAAGAAAGCAACTGAGGGCTAGCTCCATAACGGGCTGGGAAGTGCAGCTGGATGACATTAAGGCCGTAATAAACAGGTCCAACGCGAGCCAACAGTATAGAGTAGAGGCGTGTGTGTGTGTGCGCGGTCCCTCTGTTAAAGATATTCTAATGAAATAATAGTTTTTGGAAAAAAAAAAAAAGATCTGGCACTAGCATTTATCTGACAGTATAACAATTGTTCTTTTTTCATTTTCTGGCCTTTTAAGGTACAAAGACATAAAGAAAGAAAACTCATACAAAATACAAAGCAGTTCATTCAGTGAGAAGGGAGTGAACCTCCTCAACGCGATCGATTCATCCTGCTCCGATCTATTTACATCCTGCATGAGGCCCCGCCCCCCCTGGCAAGTGCAGCTCTAAGAGTTTCAAACCATAGAGGCCAATCAGCGGAACGCAGGCATCCCGTTCCCAGACGCTGTCGTCCAATCAAGTGAGCTGTACCACTATAGTCCCCCCGCCTCTTCGCTCTTGGCTTATAATCAGCAACACTCGAAGAGTAAAGTAGTGGAAAATACCACGCGGCGAGACAGTTACTTCATTGGAACGCAGCCTGAAATCCGTTCTCCATGCCCTGAATATAGGGCCGTTAAGGCAATCTCAGTACTTGTTAGGGGACTTGTTAAAACCAAGTAAGGGAACCAATCGGAATGCAAGCACACTGCATTCGTCACACAGCTCACAATATGAGAGGGATATCATAGCGCGTCAGTGCACACTGTGCACACACGAGGGTTAAAGACAGTAGGGAAGCGTTAATAACGTGACGTCACAGCTCCTGCCGAACATAAATCAATCAATCAATTCATTAATCAATTCATCGCCATACCGACGAATACACAGGAGTCCATTCATTCATCAACAGAAGCGACGGGAGACCTCCTCCACTCCCCACTCCGCTCACATTTTCAAGCCAATTCTCCACCGAAACGCGGCCATCATAGAAAACCATTATAGGAGATACTTCAAAAAAAAAAACAAATACTGTTGGCGGTCTTAGGAGCCAGGGCGCTCCTGCGGTTGTGCAAAATGAGCACTAGAGGGCGCTGTTTCACCCCCCCGGTCACAGCAGCGTCAGAGGAGAGCCGAGACCCCGTTAGTCCCTGAGAGGGACCGGGCGGTTACACCAAAGGTCACGCCGGTCCAACTCTTTTCCGGCTCTTTTAAAACGTCCGTCTGTCCGTCCGTCCGTCTCTCCGAAGGCAATCCCTTAGAGCTCCTTTCAGGCCCAAGAGATCAATCAATCAATCAATCAATCAATCAATCAATCAATCCACCCATCAATCCGTCGCTCGTCCGACCGTCCGTAGGTGGACGAGGGACTCCGTAGGGGTCCTGGGGTGGTGTGTGTGGGGGGGGGGGGGGGGGGGGGTGAGGGTGGTGGTGGGGGGGGGGGGGGGTGCTGGTGCCCCCCCCCCTCCCCCCCCCCTCACAAGGGGACCTTGCTGAGGCGGAGGGAGAGGCTGGCCCGGTGGCCGGCCCCCCGGGGCAGAGAGGCGCTGCAGCGGCTGCGGAGCTGAACGGGACGCCCCGCCGAGCCGCGCACGCGCAGCAGGAAATCGAAGTTGGCCGAGGTGTTCATGGCGTAGAAGACGTTGGCGTTGTCGGGGATCAGCAGCTCTGATGGTGGAGAGAGAGGGAGAGAGAGAGAGGAGAGAGGGAGAGATGGAGATGGGGGGGAGAGAGAGGAGGGAGAGAGAGAGGGAGGGAGAGAGAGAGAGATGGGGGGAGAGAGGACAGAGAGAGAGAGGGAGGGAGGGAGAGAGAGAGCGAGAGAGCAGAGGAGAGGGAGGGAGGGAGATAGAGAGCAGAGGAGAGGGAGGGAGAGAGATACAGAGAGGAGAGGGAGAGAGAGGGAGAGACAGAGAGGGAGGGAGAGAGAGAGAGGGAGGGAGAGGGAGATAGAGAGAGAGTGAGGGAGGGAAGAGAAAGGGGTGAGTTTGTTTCTGTTGAGGTGGTGAGTCAGTGTGAGATGTGGGAAGTCTTTTTATAGACACAGCCGATTCCCTGTAATTGGCCACATGAAGACTATACGTGTGTTTCGGCAGAGAAACTAATTCTGAGTTGGATTTAAGTAACACTGGGCTTTTTTGTATTAACAAATAGAGAAATAACAAGAGAGCCATTTCTTATTTATGAATGAAAGCTTAAGTTT